>NW_026267748.1:48955-51761 GCF_000697945.3 Frankliniella occidentalis
TGAAAACAGGGGGAAGACAGAGTTGAAGTGCGGGGGGGGGGGTATCTTTTTCAGAGGTAGGTACATTTCCCATGGATAGATAGAAATACCACGGGTAGGTAGAAATACCATGACACACACTTTGAGCAGCGCGAGGGGCGCCTCCCCGGCTGCGGAACACTCACACTTCACATTTCACCACACTTCACAAAATAACATGCCCACAAGACATGGCGAGATTGAATTACAAAAATGGCTCAACTGAGTCTCATTAAATAGTGCAAAGCACTAAACTACTCCACAACACTAGTCACTCCATTTTGGATCTTCCACGTTGACTTGACGAGGAGGGGAAGGGGGGTGAAGCGTCGGGACGGAGCGGCCGTGGGCAAAACGGCCATGGTGTGGGGGGCCCAAGCATGGCTTGGCCTCCAGCATCATGATCAGCGGCAAGCAGGTAGCATCGGTGGCGGCAAGGCAAAGGGGATTTAGCCCATGACTAGGGACAGTACAGCCCCGTAACTCAAAGCCCTGTTGGAAAATCATGGGGTGAATATTTTTGACGCGCCAATCAACATACTTTTCAATAGTAAACTTGCCGAGATGCATACCTTGCGGGCTTGTATTGAGCGAGTACTTGAGAGCGACAGGAGGACACATGATGGACGAGTAGGTGAAAATTCGACCCGACTCTACAACGTTTTCACGGGGTTAACGCGACTTGGCTGCGCGCGTCCGACCCGACCTGTCTGGCGTCTCAGCGGTGACTGACGAGGCAGCACAACCGGAGAGTGTCGGCGGTCCGTCTGCCTGTCGCTTCGCTGGCCGCTTGCTGTCTGACCGCCCTCACTGGCGGGAAAGGTGGCTGGTGGGTTGCCTACCCATACGGCGCACCGGCGTTTTGGCACGGGCCCGTGACAGCAGCAACATTCAAGTTGAAACATTCAACCCTAGATATACATTAATACGTAACATATGATACAATTGTACAAGAGAACAATACAAAATATTAAGATACAAACAAAATTATGGTTTCCATCAAGTTATGAACTAGTCATTTTCAGTAATATTGCAACTGGGATTCAGTCAAAAAGAGAACCAGATATAATCTTTGGGTCATTACAAGAATAGCTGCAACATTCAACCCTTCATATACATGATTCGTTGATGTTAACACTTAAAATAGAATAAAAAAATACTTGGGTCGTAAATAGGATCCATTATTACTCCACAAATCGACGGCTCCCTCCTAAAGAATACGTTATGTACGATACGTCTCTAAAAGATACGTTATGTGGAGTACGCGTCTAAAAGATACTATCTGTTTTGAGCTTTCTTGCAGCACATTTTCGGCAGCCGTTTAGGATCAAAACGGGGTTGAAATGTGGTGCATCAATGGTTTCAGATGACAGTTCAAGTCCCCATCTGCATATTTCAGCCATTGGAACAATTGGTTTGAACTTCTAACAGATGTGGATCGCCTGCCAAAACTGACCTCCTGATAACCTCAAAACTAGTAGTATCTTTTAGAGACGTACAGAACATAACGTATCTTTTAGAGACGTACCGTAACGTATTCTTTAGGAGGGAGCCGTCGAAATATCTTCAACAAAGAAATCAGTCATAAAAAAAAAATAAACGGAACAAAATAATCATAATTTCTTCACAAATGTATACCTAAGATTGATTGGAAGTATCTTTAGAGGAACCAGATTGATTTAGAGGTTTGTCAGTGGATGATGCATCGCCGTTTTCTTCATCCTTGCTCTTGTTAGCAGGTCCCTCATTGCTGCTGTTCAGGCTATCTTCAAAAACAACTTCTGGGATGTCCTCCCAATTTTTATATTTGATTCTCATGTCAGGACCTGTAAACGCAAAACATTGCATCACACAACAAATTAAGATATACAGATAAAGAAGCTGCAAGAATAAATAAAGAAAGTAACTTACTGTCTTCAAGCATATCCATTCTAAAACTGCCATCATTCATTACTTCGCGAAAAGCAACAAAGGGATAAGCTTTCTTCTTGATGTCTGCCTTGAAGTGTTCGATATCTTCAGGGTCCAGCTCTTTCAAATATTTGGTTGGCAACTGGACCTTCCAGCAGACATTCTTGCTCGTCCTTAGATGAGCCAACTCGCCCGAACCATACTTCGTGGTGTGAATCAAGTCGTACATTTGATATGCCTTGTTTAGTTCTAATTGCCTCATTGAACAAAATCCCGTGTGGGTGGCATTCTTATGAGCAAACTTCTTGTATGGACTCTGCAACAACAAAAATATACTGGTGAGACAAATTATTGAAGCAAGAATTGTCACACCCGATGGAGTAACGCAGTACGTTATAGAAAAAAAATACTCTACGAAAACAAATGTGTGATCAACCCTAACAAAATAATGACTATAGCTTAGTTAACACTAGAACTACCGGGATTTTCGTATACCTAGATCTACCGGAGGGGTCATTTTGACCCCTTAGTGCTATTCTGCCGTTTGAGCTGTTCAAAGACTGCGGCTTTGGTTACACAACTTCTATTTTCGATATTTTTGACCCTTGATGCAGTATTTGGACCTACGGGGGTCCCTGTGTGGGGGTAGGTAGGCAACCCGAAAAGGAGGAAATGCAATTTTTCACAAGTTTGACAGATTTTTTCGCAATTTTTCGTTTTGTTTCGGGTAAATTGCATAGGATTACAAGGAGAAACAATTATTCTCAACATTTCAGCATAGCCTGTGTTTATTTTAGGCTGACCAACAACCGTAAACACCGCAAATACGGTAAGTAATTCTGAAACTTTGGTTCTGCGAATAAATCAGTATACAAAT
>NW_026267748.1:51811-55697 GCF_000697945.3 Frankliniella occidentalis
ATATGATACAATTGTACAAGAGAACAATACAAAATATTAAGATACAAACAAAATTATGGTTTCCATCAAGTTATGAACTAGTCATTTTCAGTAATATTGCAACTGGGATTCAGTCAAAAAGAGAACCAGATATAATCTTTGGGTCATTACAAGAATAGCTGCAACATTCAACCCTTCATATACATGATTCGTTGATGTTAACACTTAAAATAGAATAAAAAAATACTTGGGTCGTAAATAGGATCCATTATTACTCCACAAATCGACGGCTCCCTCCTAAAGAATACGTTATGTACGATACGTCTCTAAAAGATACGTTATGTGGAGTACGCGTCTAAAAGATACTATCTGTTTTGAGCTTTCTTGCAGCACATTTTCGGCAGCCGTTTAGGATCAAAACGGGGTTGAAATGTGGTGCATCAATGGTTTCAGATGACAGTTCAAGTCCCCATCTGCATATTTCAGCCATTGGAACAATTGGTTTGAACTTCTATCAGATGTGGATCGCCTGCCAAAACTGACCTCCTGATAACCTCAAAACTAGTAGTATCTTTTAGAGACGTACAGAACATAACGTATCTTTTAGAGACGTACCGTAACGTATTCTTTAGGAGGGAGCCGTCGAAATATCTTCAACAAAGAAATCAGTCATAAAAAAAAAATAAACGGAACAAAATAATCATAATTTCTTCACAAATGTATACCTAAGATTGATTGGAAGTATCTTTAGAGGAACCAGATTGATTTAGAGGTTTGTCAGTGGATGATGCATCGCCGTTTTCTTCATCCTTGCTCTTGTTAGCAGGTCCCTCATTGCTGCTGTTCAGGCTATCTTCAAAAACAACTTCTGGGATGTCCTCCCAATTTTTATATTTGATTCTCATGTCAGGACCTGTAAACGCAAAACATTGCATCACACAACAAATTAAGATATACAGATAAAGAAGCTGCAAGAATAAATAAAGAAAGTAACTTACTGTCTTCAAGCATATCCATTCTAAAACTGCCATCATTCATTACTTCGCGAAAAGCAACAAAGGGATAAGCTTTCTTCTTGATGTCTGCCTTGAAGTGTTCGATATCTTCAGGGTCCAGCTCTTTCAAATATTTGGTTGGCAACTGGACCTTCCAGCAGACATTCTTGCTCGTCCTTAGATGAGCCAACTCGCCCGAACCATACTTCGTGGTGTGAATCAAGTCGTACATTTGATATGCCTTGTTTAGTTCTAATTGCCTCATTGAACAAAATCCCGTGTGGGTGGCATTCTTATGAGCAAACTTCTTGTATGGACTCTGCAACAACAAAAATATACTGGTGAGACAAATTATTGAAGCAAGAATTGTCACACCCGATGGAGTAACGCAGTACGTTATAGAAAAAAAATACTCTACGAAAACAAATGTGTGATCAACCCTAACAAAATAATGACTATAGCTTAGTTAACACTAGAACTACCGGGATTTTCGTATACCTAGATCTACCGGAGGGGTCATTTTGACCCCTTAGTGCTATTCTGCCGTTTGAGCTGTTCAAAGACTGCGGCTTTGGTTACACAACTTCTATTTTCGATATTTTTGACCCTTGATGCAGTATTTGGACCTACGGGGGTCCCTGTGTGGGGGTAGGTAGGCAACCCGAAAAGGAGGAAATGCAATTTTTCACAAGTTTGACAGATTTTTTCGCAATTTTTCGTTTTGTTTCGGGTAAATTGCATAGGATTACAATGAGAAACAATTATTCTCAACATTTCAGCATAGCCTGTGTTTATTTTAGGCTGACCAACAACCGTAAACACCGCAAATACGGTAAGTAATTCTGAAACTTTGGTTCTGCGAATAAATCAGTATACAAATTTCATGCAATAACAGTCGTAATAGACCATTTATCAACCTTTTTAACCTTTGTTCGACCATGGAACGCGTTTTCAGGACGACAGAACCGTTGCGAATGCCTCACAAGTATTATGTAAGGAAAACATGATTTTGTGATGTGCGGGTTGCCTACCTATGCTGATAGAGGTTCAAAATTGTCACACGACCAAGCGGAAGTCAATACTTACCACACAGAACAACAATAGCAAGGTTTAAGTTCAAAAACCTCTCGTTAAAACCATCAAAGCCCTCGAAAACTAATACAGGGGGTCAAAATGACCCCTTCGGTAGAGCGAGGTATATGTTATAATATCTCCTAAAGTTTTTGACGCACATGCCTGATTTTTCGTGTCAAAGCGTATTTTGGTGACCCATGAAAAGTCAAAAAGTGACGGGTCGGTAGAAAAAAATTTTGATAGTTCATTTGGCAATTTAAAATCAAAAGGGGTCATTTTGACCCCTCCGGTAGTTCTAGTGTTAAACGCCTTTCTAAATTAAAGAAATACTGCAATTGTAATGTAGCTCAAAGTAGACTTAGATTAACGTATGTGTTAAGATCTTTGTAAGAAGAGGTAAAAAATCTTAGCAATATAAACAATACTTTTCACATGAAGTTAAAATCAGAAGTCTAGTGCACTGGTGTAAATCCCATCAGAAAATTTACCTTGAGGAAAAATACGATCAAAAAAGGTACGATCAGTTATTTGTCCCCTGATAGAAAATGGGACGTTCCTGATAGTTTTTGGCCTGATGGTATTGTTCTGATAGTAAAGTTGGGCTCCGATGGTAATTGCGTTTTGATGGTTAGTATACTAATGGTAAATGTCCTTGATGGTAGCATCTTTGGTGGTGAAGGTGAAGTCAGCAGCGGGCCGCCGAAGGGTCAAGATTCCACATCACCCGTGTAAACTTTCGGCGCTGAGCACAATGGTGGTATCAAAATTGACCTACCTTTAGCCGTTCTCCTAGAAATCACAGGGTGATAAAGGTGATTTTGTTATTATGTGAGCAAACGATAAAGTATGTGATCCTCGTACACCACAAAAAGCCGTTTTACCGTGCGACACATAGTTTCGTCAGGCCAATTATTTGCTTGATCGAGGCGATCAGGAAAACATCATTTTCTGATGGTACTAAAAGGAACTATCAGAAAATGTCAAATAACCATCAAAGATGTTTCTACGATCAGAAAATTACCATCAGACCTAGAAATTATCCTGATGGTTTATACACCATCAGAAATTTTACGATCAGGGAAAAAATACCATCAAAAATTTGAGATAATACCATTAGGTTTTGAAGGAACGATCAGAAACTAACCATCAGAAACCGAGAAAACCATCAGAAACCTTGGATGCGATGAGGAATCAGGGCACTGCGATCAGGAAATCCTGATGGAATTTACACCAGTGTGATGCATTGCACATTGCACAACGGAAGCGAAACTAAACTTATACACGTTACTGATACATAACCAAGAACACCACTACAGGGAATCAAGCAAGTAACACTGAATTGAAATTTGATAAATTAAAATCGTGCCAGAGTCTACAACGTAAGTGACAGTGCAACTACTATTAGTGATAGTGAAAAATATTGACACGACAAGACAAGAAGCGCAAAACCATTTCCACAGGCCATGTGGCCTTTGAACGGACAGAATGAAAAAAAATACACTGAACGATTTACATATCATGAATGTCCCAATAAAACATTCAGAACACTTACATCTTTCTTGTTCTTGTCAGACATTATGGATGAGATTGGGTGGATGAAATTGCTGACGGGTACGGGACGTCAAAGGAGGGCAGGAGCACCCGGCAACGCAACAGAAACGGAAATGGTTGGAATCGAGAGAGGACTGCCGTTGCCGAGCTACAAACAAAAGACAACGCAAAGTATGTTCTAGAAGATCGTCATGCTTTAATTTCCGGTCAATTCAAAATACAAAGTAAAACAAGCCTAAAAGGATCAACAAGTCATTCATATTGCATGGAATTTTTATCTTTAATTT
>NW_026267749.1:0-745 GCF_000697945.3 Frankliniella occidentalis
CTCTCTCCCTCGCTCTCTCCCTCGCTCTCTCCCTCTCTCCCTTGATCGTGCCTGGATTTGCGTGCCGGCGCGTATGTATACGTGCGTGACGTGGGCCTGATCCACGAGCCGCCCGGTGTGCCCCACACCTCACGCAGGTGCCCGGGCCGCGACGGCTCTGGCGAGTGCCCCGAGCCCGAGCTGATCCGCCACAATCATCCCATGATGCATCGCCGCGGGTCGGGACTGTTTGAGGGCGCTCTGGTGCAGCAGGCACCCCTGTACCGGATCCTGCGCTGCGCCCTGCGCCCCCGCCCCGGAGCCGGGCGGACGGGGCGGACTGGACAGAGGCAGAGCAGAACAGGGTGAAGGGCGCCGGGGTGACACGCAGCCCCTTGTTATCAGATCCGCCAGATCGGCTCTACCCGGCGCGCCCATCTGGCCCATCTGTCCAGCCAGCGGCGGTCCCGGGGCCGCGTCTGCCACACGGGGACAGCCGTCCGTTCCCTTTTGTTCCAACTTGTATTTCGGACACCAACTATTTCGTCGTTGCACTTTTTTTTCCTTTTTTTTACGTTTACTTTTAGGGCACATTGGTTTTTTCATGTACGTAAATAAAATGGCGCAGATTTTATATGTCAGACCTTTTTTTTCCAAACTACTGATTTCGATTAAGCTTAGAGCTGCCTGGCACCTGCCACACCTATACGCGTTTTTCTGACATTGTCATTGTACTATAAAAAGAGTTGAGTTGAAAAAAATTATT
>NW_026267749.1:8965-9547 GCF_000697945.3 Frankliniella occidentalis
GCCGGCAAGGCGGCTTCACATGTTTCGCAGTGTAATTAAATTCGCCGATATGCGCCGTCAGCAATGCGCGGGGTGGGGAGGGGAGAGGCGGGTACGCGGGTCTGCTTCCGCACCGCCGCCGCCCAAGTTGACGACAGCGCGACTCAGCGGGGAGGAGGATCAGAGGGGGTTTTAATGTAGCGTGAAGTAGGTCTGTAGGTGACGTCGGGGTGCTCGGGAGCGGAACGTTCGTACTCACGGAGAAGCACAGTAGCAGCAGCGGGAGCAGCAGCGGGAGCAGCAGCAGCGCGCAGTCGGGAGCGCGTCGTCGTCCTGGTCCTCATCGACAAACACGACGCACTTCATGCGCTTCAGAGTAGTCGCGCACGCCTGGCTCTTCTACGGGTTGCTACTGCTGCTACTGCCTCATCGACACTTTGGCAAAGAAGGAGAGGGGTAGGGGGAGGTGCCGCAGCACCCTATGTCCTCCCTCCCGAGCAGTTCCTCTTTTTCTCCCCCTCACGTCTTTTCTTTTTTCCGCTCTCTGTCTGCTGCCGTCGGTGGCGGAAATAAGGCTCTTCTTCTAGAATCACGGGCGAATCC
>NW_026267749.1:17180-17767 GCF_000697945.3 Frankliniella occidentalis
CCACCCTTCGCTCACCCCTCCTGTCTCCCCACTCCCCCGATAGGGGCTGCGTGGAGGCTGCTGGCTTTTAGCGCTCTTTTAAAGCAACACGGCCCCACGGGGGGTGGGGGCATGGGACAGGAGGAGGTGAAACCACCCCCCTCATCCGCTACTGATCTGCCGCCCCTGCCCCCGCCCCTGCTTCCCCGTGGCAAGAGGGAGAAGTGGGACGCATTCATTGACTTTTATCAGGCGGTTTCCCGCGCACCGCTGCTGCTTGGAAGTCCCGCTCGTTGAATCGGAATCATGAGTGCGCGTGTGGGAGGGAAAAGAAAAAGAATAGGGTTGCAAGTCCTGGAAAGTTTTCAGGAAAATATCAGGAAAATTTCAGGAAAAATAAGGAAAATTTCCCAGAACCCGGAAAGTTTTTGTTACATTTTCTTTTTCGGAAAATTTCCGGAAATCTCCGGAAATCTTCAGCCCTAGAAAAGAAGGAGGAGCCAGGGGTGGTGGTGTTGTTTGGGAATGGAATAAAAATTCAGGAATCGTGACGATCCCATCGGCCAGTCGCCGTGGCAACGGCAACAGGTTGCAGGGCGGGAGTCAAT
>NW_026267749.1:18730-19338 GCF_000697945.3 Frankliniella occidentalis
CCACCTGTTCTATTTTCTTTCCTGCTAGTACTTTTAAATTATCCATTTAAAATGTTGACTAGAATGTATTTTGTGAAGGTTGTTTGCAAACTGTGGTTCTTTTTTTTTTTTAATTAAAAGAGTCACATTGTGTGTATTCACTGCCTTCAGTTTTCAGCTATCTCTTTTAACTGTCAGAGTTAAAATGTTGAGTAGACTGTAATGATTGTAAGATTTAGAGTAAGTGTAAATATTTTCATCTCTGAAACAGTCAGATTTCTGGTACTCGCTTCTGGTTTATGTTGTAAATAATTCATGCTTCCAGGCCAGTCTCAGCGTATCAAGTGGTTGTTATTATCCTTGATCATCGTTCAATCCTCACTTGAGTTTTCACTGAAAACAATAGATTCGGAACACACATATACTTTACAACAGTTTTCAGCTACCAGTTTTAATGTGTAGAGTTAGCATTTCTGAGTAGATTGTAAAATCAGAAGTAAAGTGTACTGATAGGATGACTTTCTTTGAGTATACAACTGGTGTCTATCTGTACAGCCACCTGTTCTATTTTCTTTCCTGCTAGTACTTTTAAATTATCCATTTAAAATGTTGACTAGAATGTATTTTGT
>NW_026267749.1:19388-20316 GCF_000697945.3 Frankliniella occidentalis
CTTCATCTTGCGGCAGGACAAGCAGGCCGACCCTCTGCCCCCGAGAGGGGGGAGGGGGGAGGGGGGAGAGGTCGCGAGAACCGTCGCCGTTTCGCGTCGTCACGGTGGTGTGCGATAGGGCGCGGCAAGAGAGCGGGTCGCGATGGGAGAGGCTCAACCTTCAACTTCAACAGAGGTTTTGAGTAAACCCCAGTGGGTTATTTGGCGGCATGGCTTCTCAGGAAGTCCCAAAATCCCGTCTCGATCCAACCTTCACGGAACGTTATTGCATGACGGTCAGTTAAATCTCGTGTCACGCCCATACTCTTTTCTCACACGATCCTCACGCTCGACGTTCGATCGGTCACCCAGATGGGCGTATTATTTTTGAAGCACTCGAAAAATAAAACAAAAAGTAAATGTTCGTACGAGTTTCTGTCTCACGGAGTTTTGCGTGCGAATCACGTACGCGCCGTTATCCCGCGTTGTAAAAGACCGAGGGTGCGGGTTACGGGGGTTGGGGAAGGAAGGGGAAGGAAAAGTATGAGAAAGTTCTAGCGTCTGCATCGAGGAGGGAGAAGGGGGAACACTCGGCGCCAGCAACAGTTAGCTACAGCGTGCCCCAAAGGCCAAGGCAGGAGGAGCGGGGCAGGGCAGGGCAACCACTCAACGCCTGCGACCACCCCACCCCTCCACTTTCGTGGGAGCCGACTGGGGTGCTGGGCTGGGTAGGGGTTGGCAAGCCTTTCAAATGGACTTGGAAATGGAGAATTGTGGTGAAGGAGGTTCAGTGGGGCGGCCGAGCCGAGCAGGGGTGAAGGCGCAAGCGGGGTGTTGGCGGGGCGGGACAGGATGAGATAGTGTAGGACGGAGAAGGGAGAACTCTTCGAAAAGCGAGCGACGGCGGCGCAGGCTCCCCCAACCCCCTCCCCCCTCCCTCGTGCTCGGG
>NW_026267749.1:20366-23129 GCF_000697945.3 Frankliniella occidentalis
AACTGGTGTCTATCTGTACAGCCACCTGTTCTATTTTCTTTCCTGCTAGTACTTTTAAATTATCCATTTAAAATGTTGACTAGAATGTATTTTGTAAAGGTTGTTTGCAAACTGTGTTTTTTTTTTTTTAATGAAAAGAGTCACATCATGTGTATTTATTGCTTACAGTTTTTAGCTATCCCTTTTAATTGTCAGAGTTAAAATGTTGAATAGGCTGTAATGATTGTAAGATTTAGTGTAAGTGTAAATATTTTCATCTGTGAAAACAGTCAGATGTGTGGTGGTGGTGACATTGGTGATGGTAAAGTTATTGTAGTGTTCAGCTGCATGCGATATAGGTTTAATTATTTCTTTTCTACTGTACTTGTTAAGTTCCTATGCTTCTTTCATCACTCACTTTCAATGTAAGAAAAATTCTTTAATAAATCTAATGACGTCATAAGTTGTTTTTCATTCATGAGAAATCACCAAAATCTTTATCTTCTCCCTTGCGTGGATCAAGCATTGTAGTTGACCTGACTCGTAAACCTCAAGCTTAATATACTGTTGGAATGCTTGTCTCTATTTGGACATGACCTCTGAAGTAATGTGACATCTGTTTTCACACAACCTAATGCAAACGTTCACATCAGAAGGTGGAACTAAGTTGTGTAACTCATTTTCACCCCACTCTCCTTCAAGAGAGAACTCCGAAATTTAAAAAGAATGATTTGTATTTTCTTATTATATGAGAATGGTAGGAACGGAAGCCTCCATACTTTGCATAGACTTTCACTTTATACGGCTTTCCATTAGTATGTAACAGAAAGCGTCACATAATTAGAGAGAATCGTATGGACCCTATTAACAAACACTGAAATTAAAAAACTTCCTCGGTACTGTACTGGTTTAGGGGCACACATCTCCTTCACAACAGAGGCACTGGTTTTGAAAAAAGGTGGTCATAGCAGATAAGTTTTGCAATGCTTTGAAAGACATTTATACCATATTTATGAAGGTAGGCTTCCCAACACCTTTTGTGATGAAATGAAAGATAAGCATCCAAACAATTTTTCTTCCTACGCATAAGTCTCTTACCAGACTATGGCTGTGGTCTGACACTGAAGACAACTCGACAAATTAGAAAATCATTGCTCTTTATATTTAGCTTGAAATAGTTATTGTTGAACTGTTGTTATTATCTACTGAAATTACATCTTACTAAGAGAGGCTATCTGTGGTACAATTAAATCATTAGTTTAGAAACATTTACTAAGTTGCTGAGAGGTGTCTGATTCTGGTCGATTCCACCTCAACATTATCTCATCTACCAAAGGGGCAGTAGTGTCCTATCATAGGTTTGAGAACAAAATAAACCACCAAACATGACCTCTAGGTCTGCTCCACGTTATGATTTCTTACAATGTTAGTCCTTTAAAATGTACTTGGTCGTGTCTCGAATGTGACAGTAGTTGGGATACAACTGTTGACGTTGAAGACAACAATTCAGAGAAACCTTCCATTTGTAAGTAAATGTTTTATTTATGATATCATTAATTACAAATCATTTTGCGCTTTCTCTTTTGGCACTAAACTGCTTTCTTTTTTACCTTCCTACGAGTCTTATTTACAATTTTAACAGCAATTATAAAACGAATTAAATAAATAAAACTATTTTTAACAATTATTATTCCTGTTCATAATGAATATCTGGAAAAGTAAAGAGAAACGATATTTAGACAACATAGAATATGAAAAAGCATTAGCTATAAAACGTTCATATTTAGGTAGATGAAAGATAACACCAGAAAACATGTTTATTCAAAATGAGAAATAAGATACAACAAAAGGTGGACGAACACCTGATCATTTGTACTCACCCTACAACTTTAGTCGCACCCTGGCCCTATCCCTTAGATGAGGCGAGGAGTAATACAGCTTCTCTGGGGTGTGCTGTGATGGGATTAGCCACTTTTCGAACACGTTGGTGTCATCCGGATGGTAGTACAGGACTTCTCCCTCAGAACGCCGCAGCCAATGTGTGACCTGCCCCATCCACCCCGTGATGCCCTTCTTCTTGGCCAGTGCTTTGGCAACGTCATCCTGGTCCTGTATAGACATGAGAGCACATATATTCGTTAAAAGTATGTGTAGCGCACCTTGCGTTTGAGCCACTTGCTTATGAATTTCGGGTCCTCAGTCTTAGGGTGGGTGCTGCTTAGGGCCAAAGTCACGCATGTATGGAACATGTCCTTCACCTCCTCACGATCACCTGTGCAAGAAAAAACATACAAGTTAGTACAGCAAACGGTAAACAAAGTGGGCAGCAGGCGAGGGACGACGCCAACGATAACTTACACGCGAAGTACATCACACGGCACAACGTCCGAGCAGTCGTACCCCCGGGGTGCCCAGGGGACGCCAACAGATGGACGTCCTCGACCCCTAAATCTACAAGAACATCAAGAAAATCCCCAACAGGATCCTGGAGTAAGGGATGCCCCTTGAAATCCATCATACTTTGACAGTCCTCAACTTCACGGTCGACAATGGCACGACGCGGCACAACATAATACTCCTCGGCACGCATACAGCAGCACAGGAACCACGGCTCGTAAAACATGTTGATGCACTAGCACACGGCGTAAAGGTAGAGGTCTGCACTCGACAACTTCCTTGCACAAACTGGTAAAGTCCACAAGCCGCGAGAGCATACGGGAATGCCCGGCAGTGGCGAAGGGCGAAGGGTAAAACCGAAGTGGGGTGGGGAGGAGGGGGGGGGCG
>NW_026267749.1:23179-25218 GCF_000697945.3 Frankliniella occidentalis
AAAAAAATTATTATATTTTGTTTTAATTAGCTATCATCTTAAAATTTCTTGATTTGCCTGCGCTACAAAGTATGTCCGGCCAGCGGCGCAGGTTATGTAAGAAGGCCATGAGAGAGAGAGAGGGAGGGGGGGATGCGTCAGTGAATCAACAGTTAGTTTGTCTCACTTTCCTCCGCCTTGGGATAGGACCTCCTCACACACCCCAAGGCCGGGCGGCCAACCTGTCCGATGAATACTAAAACTGGCGCAGGCTCATTCGCCTTATCCGAACAAGATCAAACTAAACTGGATCTCCGAGATGGTGAGCGGAGTGGCCAGAGTTAGTGAGAGAGTGAGAGAGAGCGAGAGAGAGACAGAGGGGGGGGGCAGAGGGGTTGGTATTCCCGTGTCACGCTGCTCAGCGGCTGTTATCCCGGCCCCTGAAAGGCGTAGCGCACAACGCCAGCCCGCTCGCGCCGATAAAAGAAAACGCTCTCTGTCTCTCTCTCTCTCTCTTGTTTGTTTTGAGTATGGAGCTCTCTCTCTCTCTCTGTCGCTCTAATTGGATGACCAATGACGGGGCGCACAGCGATAACACCACGCCGCCCCTGGTCCGTATGATAACGACCCCGGCGACGCGAGAGAAAGAGGCACACGACGAGGGACTCACGCTGTTTGTTTTTGTTTGTTGTTGTTGCAGGCCACGAGAAGTGCACGTTCCACCACGACCTGGAGCTGGACCACAGGCCGCCCACCAGGGAGGCGCTGCTGCCCGACATGTCCCGCAGCTACCGCCTCCTGCTGTCCTCGCTCGGCGAGAACCCCGACCGCCAGGGGCTCATCAAGACCCCCGAGCGGGCCGCCAAGGCCATGCTCTTCTTCACCAAGGGCTACGACCAGAGCCTCGAGGGTGAGTCACGACAATATCTCTCTCTCCACGTCCCAAAACCACCGACCCGTCTCCCAATATTTGCGACCATACTCCACCTCGCCGGTATAGTTTTGACCATACAGTAGTAAATATTTTCACCAAGCTGTGAATTTTCACCGTGCTTCGAAATAAATACTGGGTGGGGTTTCATGTTAGGCTTCTTGAAAATTTGGTTAGGGCATTTTACTTTGTGTTACCAGTTTTCACTTTATATTAGCCATGTTTACTAGGCCTAAGCTAGCCATTTTTGAAAGTTTTTCTGCAACAAACTGAGCTAGCAGTTTTGCTGTTGCCTTAGCCATCTTCTCCACACATAAGCCATTTTTTTCTTTATTTCTTTTTTCCCCACTCTGAGCTTAGAAAGTTTATATACGTCGCTATTCAACGACGTTTATTACGTCGTTATAAAATCAAATGCGTGTTGCCCTCGCGCCGGCCGCCTTGCGCACGCTAAGCATATCAGCGGGTGCCCGGTGATGGTGTCCGGGACGCAGCCCCTCTCCTCTCTGCGGGGCGGGGCGCGGGCGCACCTTGGCGGAAGCCTCCTCGCGAGAGATCACTACTCGTGCGTGCACGCGGTTTATCCACTCCCGCCGACGCACCGCCGCCGCCGCCTCCGACACCTTGACCGTGGCCTTGCCGCGCCCGTGTATGTGATGGGAAACTAGCGGGACTTGGTGAAAGCCAGCCGCGGGTTATGATGTCGTCGTGTGTGTGTGTGACGTCAAGGGTATGACGGCGTGCGCCGCGTCGTCACACTGCGTGAAGGCGAGGAGGAGCGGTGACGCGGCGCTTTACTACACCACCGCGGCAGCTCGCCAGGAGTGGTTAATGGTTGTCTTCTCCGCGTCCAGAAGCACCTCCTTATCGACGCGATAAAAACAATAATAATAGTAAAATAGGAAAACCTGGCGCCTTCTTGCACGGCGGTACGGCGGCCGGCGGCGTGTTTGTTGAGATCGACTCGGCGGGCTGCGCGGCGCCAGCAACGGAAAGGGGAGGGGGGTAAGTTAGTTAGGCGCGGGTGAGACGAGAGTTTCGCCTTCCTCCTTCTGCTCTGCGTAAGCAAGGCTTTGGTGACCTCAGAGAGGAGGCAATTGGGGGTCGGTACGGGTGTGGTGAAAGGGGG
>NW_026267749.1:30198-34418 GCF_000697945.3 Frankliniella occidentalis
TTTTTGAACGAAGTTTTGAACACTGCACTTTAAGTATGATACTAAGTGTAGGATTTGTTTGTACTTCGCAACTCTTGTCCGGAGTGCAGTTCGAAACTAACCGCCCAAACTGCAGTTAAACTGTGCGGATTCCGAAAAAACTGTAGTTTTTCTGAAGTAAAACTGCGACTTAACTACAGAAAAAGTATAGAAATCTGCATTTAAACTGTGGTCTAACTACAGGCTACAGCTGTACATTTTATACATTCTGACAATATTTTAATAAACGTTAACATATGTAGTCCTAACACAATTTGACCTGATTTTGTACACACTTTAAATGCATTTGTGAATGTGATCCGTGTACAGTGCGCCATTACAGTTAGAAGTACACATCCTTCCACCCGGGAAACCAAAGAGCGAACACTGCGGGCACTACGCGGACTCACCGACGGTGAAAAGAATCATTTTCTTCTTTTCGTGTTTTCCCCTCCCCGTCGAATTATAATGTCCACAGTCTCTAGGGGGAATCACGAGGGTGGACGCGCGCTCACGGCCGAATACCATCACCGCGAACATCCCCCCCCTCCCTCCTCACCATGAATCCCCTCTCTCTAGGAGGGTCTCTCCATGTCCACGTGGAGGAGAGGAGTGGGGCTGAGCGGGGCTGCATATGGGGCACTTCATCTTGCGGCAGGACAAGCAGGCCGACCCTCTGCCCCCGAGCACGAGGGAGGGGGGAGGGGGTTGGGGGTTGGAGGAGCAACGGGACCTCTCTCTCTCTCTCTCTCTCTCTCTCTCTCTCTCTCTCTATGCGTTTAGAATGCCGCCCCTCTATCGGCCACAGAGTGGCGCGGTGGCAACGTCGTTGTCGCCAGTGATAGGATGGGCGAGGAGCACGGTGGGGTCACCCGGCGAAGGGCACCATGTAGGAGCGCACAGCTAGGAATTTATTCGGGTGAAAAATTGGAGAAACTGAAATATTTCGAGAAAAATTTGAAAAAAAAAACAACAAGAAAAATCTTTTCATTGATACATTTTAAAAAACCTGGCAAATTGTCCCAAAATCACTTTCCTGCCAAATTAAAATCCCTACTCACCACATCAGCCGACCCTCAAAGGAACGTTGTCTTGTCGGGGCTTGACCTTGTTTCTGTTTCTGTTCGCAGAGGTGCTCAACGACGCCGTGTTCGATGAGGATCACGACGAGATGGTGGTCGTCAAGGACATTGAGATGTTCTCCATGTGCGAGCATCACCTGGTGCCCTTCTACGGCAAGGTGTCCATCGGCTACCTGCCCCAGAAGAAGATCCTGGGTCTCAGCAAGCTGGCCAGGATCGTGGAGATCTACAGCAGGCGACTCCAGGTGCAGGAGCGTCTCACCAAGCAGATCGCCATCGCCGTGACCAAGGCCGTCCAGCCTGCCGGTGTGGCCGTCGTTGTAGAGGGAGTGTGAGTATCTGAATTGTCTAGTGCCTCGGAACCGCGTTTAGTTCTTTCAAACTGTTTATAGTACATCTGAACTAACTCATAATTCGATTTCTGACCATGATCCCATCTTTCATTTACAGGCACATGTGCATGGTGATGCGTGGTGTGCAGAAGATCAACAGCAAGACAGTCACCTCCACCATGCTGGGCGTCTTCAGGGACGACCCCAAGACCCGCGAGGAGTTCCTCAACCTGGTGCACTCCAAGTAGAGCGTTCTTGGACTAGTTGGACTCAACCCGCCCCTCCCCTTCGTCGCCTTGCCTCTTCGCAGCGGTTGGGGCGGAGACACTCTGGCACTTCGCGTTTGACTGTTTCTTTCTTGTTTTATTGTGTTCATTGCTAGGCACTTTGTGATTGTGAGAGAAACGGTGAGCGGTTTTGATTTTGCGATCTTCCCCGTGCTGGGCGGGGACCCTTTTCTCTCCTGCCTTTTAAAGTAACAATAGATTATCTTATTTTGTGTGTAATTATTATAACTGTGCACATTACTTTTGTTCAACTTTCTCTCGTGATAGGAGCTTTCCTTGCTGTTTGTAAAGTATTTCAAAGTACCCCCATACTGTCCCTGCCCATGGATTGTTTGTGTTGTCCTGTGTTCAAATAAGCGCCATCAGTATTTTATTGTGTTAGCCGTGTTTAACATAGTGTAAATGTGTTTGCAAGCTTCCTATCCGTTACCATTTTGTTCCCTTCATTAACTCCTGTGAGAAAGTTGATTATTTTTGTGTTCATTCTTTGTGTTATTATCAGCTTATTGCATAGTATTTGCTATGCATAAATTTAAGGTAACAGATGTTGATGAGCTTTGGTTGGCCTTCTGGGCTAGAAAGTGCATGTATGTGCCATAAGATTTACATTTGTTGCTGGCAACAACCGAAGAAAAATGCTATTTTTGGAAGTTTTTAAAGTCTCTGGAAATGCAACCTTAAAAAATGGAGAGTTGATAGGTGTTTTGATTCCACTTCCCAAATTTCAAACTATCTGCTTCTGTACAACACTAGTTAGTTCTAAACAAATTTTAATCTCTCTTATACCCTTGCTAGCTTAAAAGTCCCAGTAGTTGGTATCTAAAAACAAACAATAAAAAACACTGTGGAATGACCTGTGATGCACCATAGAGCAAGAAATGTCTTTTGAGAGTGAGCGGGACCATATGCGCTAACTTAGTATTTCCCAGTGAGTTTTCTTTTGCAGCTAGATATGTAAACTCGCTTATTTTACCTTTAGAATAAGTAGTTTTAAGATATGTCTTATTGTTAAATTCCAAGATTTGGAATGTTTTTGTATGTGAATTTTAAAAAAAGGACGAAGATCCATCTTGAATAACTATGCTTCTTTCATTCCATAAATAAGGCATAACTAAAAGCACTTTGGCATTCAGTTTGACAATAAGATGACAGCTTTATACGTTTAAAAACTATACTCTTGACAATATTGATTCTGAAAGCCTTACATAATACAACAATGAAGAAAGCTGAAGAATTTTGAAATGTTTAAAAAGATAAAGTTGTTGGTTGTTATAAGATTTTAAATTGATTTTAAGGACCATACACTACTTGTTTGGTCTCATATCTTGCCTGTTTACAAATTCAGATTATTTTATTGAATAAAGTATATTTATGAGAACACTTGTGGTGGCCTCAAGTCTTAATTCGAAATGATGTGATGTGGACTTCCCCCGCACTTCTTCGGTGCAAAAACCTCCCCGCTTTGAAGTTCTACCCGATCATGATCTGAGTTCCCACGGGCACACCAGCCACGCCTGTAGGCATGTAAAACCTAAAAGACAAAAATAAAAAAAATAAAAAACAGTTAACCCGACGAGCGACAGGGGGTAAATAGTGACGTCCCTGTTTGTAGCTACACGATTGTAGCTACAGCCGACAGTGCCCGAGTCAGCTTAAACTGAACCGTCTATAAACGAATTCATTACTTCCGCCAAATGCTAGAATATCAGCCAGAAGTAAACAGCGCCAAGAACTAAGCGAAAGCGAAAGATATCAATGCCTCTCCGAAGCTGTCGCCTTGTCCAAGAAGCGCTCGGAGGGACAGGGGGGCCGCGGGCGCGGGGGCCCGCGGCAGGAAAGCATTGCCTACCCTCCAGGCGTTTTCAGCGACAATCATCGACCCACGCCCAGATCGACACGGCGTCACTTCTTAGGTTTAGAAAGGATTAATGAGCCTGGGGTCAAAACGAGCCTAAACCCAAAGTCTCCGTCACGACAGACGCCTTAGAGAGAAGCCGTGGCCTACCTCGCAGGCGTCCAAGCGACAACTCGTGTCGCGGCGACAAGTGGTAGTAGACACGTCCCTGTTCATGGACACAAAAATGTGGTCACAAATGGGGCAACATACGATGTCCGACACCACCAGCCACACACCCCTTTTGTAGTTAAACAGTTGTAGCTACAGTCGACATGACCGCATGCAGCTTCATCCGAACCAAAATTGTCGGCTCTAAGATCAACTCCCGGGCGGGGCAATTTTTTCTTTGTCGCTTTTTGTCTCCCGTTAGGCAGGACCGAGATCAGACCTCAGCCTCGGAGGAGCAAGCTGGTGGCCGAGCGTGTTAAAGCGTGGTCGTTGGCAGCTCGTGCGAATGGTCGGTAGTTCGAATCCCGTTCGCGATCATTTTTCCTGCTCTGCTGGCCAAGTGTCTTCGGGCGTCAGTCACAGCTGAGATCTGGATGCCGCCGAAAGTTGTACTCTGTATCGTTCCGTCGTAGCCAAGTCGGTAGCGTCCGGGCCC
>NW_026267749.1:34468-35760 GCF_000697945.3 Frankliniella occidentalis
TGGGGAGGCCCGGACCGAGCGTGAACCACTATTACCACTCTCGGAGTGCCGAGCGAGCGCCTAAGCTCCGGAGAACAATAGAAAAGGACAACTTGTACCACTGATGCACCATTCTTACCAGTATTTCCTTCCGCCTCGGGCGCCGTCACCTCTTTCTTCTCCTTCTTCTTCTCGCTTCCGCACCAGCCGATCGCCGGTGCAGAGCGAAAAGGAAACAAGACTTAAGGGAAAGAAAAACAAAAGAAGTACCACTCGCCATCATGCGTGAACTCAAGAACGGCCAGTCTTCCGACGCATCCGTCATGGTGGTCAAGAAGACGCAGCAGGACACGGAGGGCGGAAGTGAGTACCTATCTCTTCTTTTTTTGCAGTGTTTTGTCTTCTTCTTGCCGCCGCGAGCGCAGGAAAAAAAATGACACTAGTTATTTTTTGTGAGTGCATTGTTTTTCGTTTTGTTTTACCGTATACAAAAGTCTCCAAGTTTGACACTTATTGATTGATTCAAATGGTAGGCTGCTCACGGAGGCGTGTGAAGGGGCCCCTGGACGCCTCCGAACGAGCCCCGGGCCGGGTCGCTTATGTAATGAATGGCCACGGTGGACCTTTTTAGCCCGCCCTTCTGCTTTGAAAAAGCTATCCAGCGGGCTTATGCAAACGACCTCGTGTCTGTCTGTGTGTCTGTCTGTGTGTCTGTGTGTCTGTCTGTCTGTTCCACTAGAAGGAGATGTGCTAGAGACTTAAAATTTTCAGGGTATCTTAAGGTCCACTCCTAGAGAACGAAACGCCTACGGCAAATCCTGGCAACCACCCCTAAAGGGCTAAAAGGGGGTATCAAAGAAAATCGGGTAGGTCAAAAAAGTCAGCAAAAAATATTTTTTTTAAGATCCTTTAAGGGGTAACTCGTCAAAGTAGAGCCCTTTGGGCGAAAATTTCGTCCGTTTGGCTCTATCTCCAATCGTTTAGGCGCTAGAGGGTCTTGTTTGACGAAAATAAGCTTAAAATTCCTGTAGTGAACAATAAGTTGTAGAAGAAGGCCCAAAACCGCAAAAGAGGAAAGAAACTCCCTCCCCCCAACCCAAAAAACGTTTTCTAAGCAGAAGGGTGGGTTGTAGTCGCGGTGCTTCACCGTTACATCCCTTCCTCGTGTCTTCGGGGCAAATTTTAAGGACGACGGGCTTTGCGGGCCGAAGGCCCGTTACGTCTTCTGATTATGTTCTTCAGCAAATTGCGTGACAGAAATGGTCGGGCCGCAGGCCCGACCATCGCCGCCGGCAGGCCAAGCAGGCCCGGCC
>NW_026267749.1:40150-41687 GCF_000697945.3 Frankliniella occidentalis
ACCTGATGGTTGTCGCCTAGGAGTAAGCATTCGAGCGTAACGTTTCAAGGATGTACGCCTCTCTGCCTGATCCCGTTCTCTGTTCCGTCTCCTTCCCCCGCCTCCAAGTTCTTCGGTAAAAATAAACGAACAGCAGCAGTCCTTTCAGATACATGATTCAGTTATTGTTGAGTAAGGGGAACAGGATAATTTTAGGAATGGGGAGCAGGGGCAGTATAAAGGGACTTCCCCGGCAATGTAATGGTTTTAAAAATCCCTCCTCTTCTTGTGAGCCAAGCCCATCTGATCCCAGGGGGAAGGGGGATCACATTGTGGGCTCCCCACGCTGGCCCGGTCCTCCAGGCCCATTCTCCAGTCCGTCCGTTTGCCTGTCCGTTTGTCCGTCCGTCCGCTGGGCCGGCCGGCGGCGCGGGTACAGAACAGCAATTAATTCAAAGGCGTTCAGGGGGGAAAAACCAAACCGAGGTTTTCCCAAGGGCACGGGGGTACGGAGTGATCCGGGGACCCCATATACTCGTCCAGTCACTTCATGAGTACTTTTGGAGAAAGGCGCCCAGTGTTCCCCGGACCCGGGCTGTGGGGGCACGCGTGTGGGAAACGTCCCTGACGTCAGTTTAGCGTCCGGCACAGGCGTGCAGCGCGGTGCTCAGCTGACGGGTGGGACGGCTGATTCGGTTCGGGTTAAGTAAGTCTTCCCCCACGTGAGTTTTGCGTCCCGTTCACAGGTAGAGATTGCGGTTTTTTCCACCGTTAAAAAATAAATTTTAAAAAACAAAAAAACAGCTACATTTCGGAAAACAGGTGCTCAATAAATCTCTCTGAACTTTTTGTTCTGAGGGACTCGCGCCTTTTCTCCGGTTCCGATAACGAAAAACTTTTCCGCGGGTCTTACGTAACCGGCCGGGCCCCCCTGGAGCGGCAGCGTCCTGCCCATGCTCCTAGGGTCATCGCCGGACGTGTGCCCTCGGCCGGCCTGTCCCGGGGCACAGGGTATACCAACCTACGATATTTTATTTTTTAGAATAGCGATTCTCGCTTATATTCCCGAAACTACTACATACCTCAAAGTGGAAAATGAAGGCTCGTGACAACAATATTTCGGACATTGTCCATAGTCCACTAAAATAAGAAAAAAAAGTTGATTTTTCTTTTTAAAGCAACAAAGTTGTCAGCTTTCTGCTTGTTTTGTGGTAGAGTGTGTCCGAAATGTTGTCTTCGTGAGCCGTATTCCGAGGTGTGGTGGTGCGAGTTCGGGAGCAACCTACTGAAAATTTGATGGTTTGTTACCCATGTCTCTGGCGGAACGCGAATAACGTGATGTCCTGTAACCGTGTTTCTTTGGAGGGCGTTCGTAACGTAACGAGCCCAACCCCCCGAGGATAGGCAACCCATCTCTCGCCACCACCACTACCAGCATTCGGGCCACGGTCGCTGACGTGGGCGGTTGACCGGTACCGATATGACAGTATGGGGCGTAGTGGTGGTGGGGTGTAGCGGAGGCCATGCACCCTCTCCCCCTCCCCCTCTCTCTCCCCCT
>NW_026267749.1:41737-43344 GCF_000697945.3 Frankliniella occidentalis
CGACCATCGCCGCCGGCAGGCCAAGCAGGCCCGGCCCCTGCCGAACGGAGTTGCCGGCGCAGCGAAGCGAAGCTGGCAACTTCGTTTGGCGGAAGGGCGGGCCTGCTTGTTTATTTTCTTTAAACCATTTCGAAAAAGAAAGAAGTCACAGTCCGCATTCTCTCGTTCAAGGCGCGGGCGGTCCTCAATGATTATTTTCAAAACGTGAGTTGTCGTTTCGTGTTCTTTTTCATTTGCGGCTTACTGCCAGAAACTTGAACATTACGTCAGCCACGCCAGTCGATGGGTCTGTTTGAAACGCACCTTAGTTTGCATATCGCCTATGGAGTATCTTAAGGTGCGGGTCAAAGCGGTTACCGCCGTCCCAAGTGTGGTGATTCTTGAGACACCGTAACAACCACGCGATGCCCGGCGCCAAAAGTCGTTCACGTCGTTCACGATTGGTGCACCGTCATTCGATGCGTGGCGGCCTAACAAATTTCCCTAGAGCATTGTAAGTGTTTGCTGTGTGGTCAGTGAACACGTTTGAAAAGAGTAAAGGTAGAACAAGGTGCACACGTGGGTGTCGGCAGCTGAACCCAGAAAAATCATTTCTTGTTTCCAGTGCATTTTATGTAACAAAAGTGACACAAGATTATTTTTTTCTTGACGCAAGATAAAATTACTGTCCGATGAAGAAAATGTTGTAACTCCAAAGGAAAAATCGTCTTGAGTCAAGGACAAATTTATCTTGTGTCACTTTTAGTACAAACTGTAAGTGAAGCAAGAAATCATTTTTCTGGGTGTGCTGGGGCTGAGGGTCGCGGGGGTGCGCAGTCGCGGGAAAGGACCAGTCGCCGGTCGCCGTACCGTAGGCCAGGGAGGGCGTAAGTGCAGTAATTACCAGAAGCAAGCACACGGGCTGGCAGCTGGACTGGCAGGTATGCATGCACCGCGGGCAGGCGGGCTGGACTGCCCTTCCCAAGGCTGCACCCCCCCTCCCCTCCCTACACCCCGCGTCCTCTTGGGAGAGGTACTTATATAACGCAGCCTCAGGATCAAGGACTCCCACCAGCGGCCGCTCGTCTTCTCGGGTTGGTCAGTAAGTGTACACTTACAAAAAACAACACAAAAACAATGAGAAAGAAAAGCTAGATAAATAAGGTGTTTTTGTTACTTTTATTCTTTAAGTTTTTTCTTAGTTTTCGAGACAACGTGATAATTTCTTTGTTTACCCAGTGACAAAAAATGTTGCTGTGTCTATGGCTTTGGCAGCTTCTCCTGTCGAGCTTTTAATTAATGAAATTCGCTATAAGTGTGGCCTTGGCTCGGCCCTCGTTTGTCTGGTTTTAGACTGCGAGTCGAATCGCACAATCGCTGGCTCCAGGCGGTCCCGGTACGCAAAGGGGGTCGTAGATGTATTACGTCATTTTTATTAAGGGATGGTTACTTACTATCGCGGCACTGCAAACGGACTGAGAGAGTTGTAAGTACAGAGTGTTAGCATGTGTTAGCCCATAATAAGCGTGTAATAAAAACGTGGCAGGCAACACTGAAAAGTTTGTGGCGTTGCATTCCTGAAAGCCTCTCTCAGGATGGGCCTGGCCTCACGATCTCCCCCCCCCCCC
>NW_026267749.1:43394-45141 GCF_000697945.3 Frankliniella occidentalis
GGAAGGTTGGGGAGGGTCGCGGGGGAGGTCGGAGAGGTCGGGGAGGGGTGTAGGGTGCGTGGGGCGGACAGGCGTCAGGTCCGAACGACCCTCCATCCATGCCGGTTGGAGTGGCGGCGCCGGGCCGCGGTTGGTGAGTGTGTGTGCTCTGTGCCCGCCCGAAGGCCGAGCAGCTCCGAACTGGACCGCGTGTGTGGCGGGGCCACGGAACTGTTGACCTAGACATTAACAGAGCGTATGGGGGTCAGGCAGGGCGGGGATCAGCGGGCCGGCCTAGTAAGGGATGGGTGGCACCACTGACAGTGCATTAGCTGTGCCTTAGGTGTAGAAATAGAAATATTTTAACATTTTGAAAAGTCATCGTAGTGGGCATTCTTAAATTAGCGGTCTTACGTGGTGTTGCGGCTGCCTCGGGGATCCAATCCCCCCCACCCCCTTACTTCCCTGCTGTCCGTCAACTCCACTGGAATCGCGGCGCGTCGTCTGAGCCGCGAGCCACAAAAGGGACAAGGCAAAGTGGATAGCTCTGTGCAGTGGGGGTCGCCCACTTTGTGCCTGAAGAGAGAGGGGGCTGTGCTCCGGAGCTGGAGGAAGGCGAGCGCGCTGGAGTTGGCAGGAAGGCCCCGGACCACTTCCCTTT
Organism: Frankliniella occidentalis; assembly: GCF_000697945.3. Classification (NCBI taxonomy): domain Eukaryota; kingdom Metazoa; phylum Arthropoda; class Insecta; order Thysanoptera; family Thripidae; genus Frankliniella; species Frankliniella occidentalis. The sequence continues at coordinate 44,035 of NW_026267749.1, forward strand.
GTGGCCACCCCCCTTCCTCCCCCCTCCGCCCCTCTTCCGCAGCCCCCGGCTCCCCTCCATAGCCCCAGGCCGGGGCGGGCGGGCCACCCAGCGACAACCGCGAGTAGTCGTCGTCGTCCTGCCCGAGGTGGCCGCCGACGACGCCAAGCCTCCCGCCGCCGAGCAAAGAGCCCCGCGCTGGAGACTCTCCAGAGAGACGTTCCAAACACGCGTAATGAGCCCTGAACAGCCATCCCCGCCCCCTCCCCCCTGCCCACCGCCGCCTGCCCCCCAGCGAAACTAAATCCAATTTCCGCTCATCCCGCCGTCATCCGCCCTACCCCGCTTTTACCACGCCGTCAAGGATCAACTCCGCCCCCTCCCCCTTTTCCCCTTACCACCACCACCATCACCGCCCTGCTGCCTCAGGGTAGCTCTTGCCCCCGGAGAGGCCCCAGTCTGCGAGCGCGCAGCAGGCCAGGCCCGGCGACGACTTCCACCTTTGACCCCACCCCTTGTTCCTCCCCTCCTCTCCTTACTCTCTCTCACTCCCCCATCTGCCTCTCTGCCTCTCTCTCGCTCTCTCTCTCTCTCTCTCTCTCTCTCTCTCTCTCTCTGTCTATCTTTCCTCATACTAATCACCGTCTGTCTCTGTTTCCCTATCTCTCTCTCTCCCGACCCCATCATCTGGACTCTCTCGCACACCAATCTCCGACAGTCGCAGCCGACTTTGATTGAATTCCTGCTCTTGTACGGGCTCTCCTCTCTCTAGGGGGCGCGCCGACGAACTCTCCCCCGCCACGCCCAGTCGTGCACCCGGCCACAGACAGACTCGCATAGATAGACAGGCGGACGGTCCGTGAAAAGGACAGAGACTATGTACCCAACCCAGTGGCATAGACCACCATCCCCAAGGCAAAACTTGTTGCGCGAATCGAGTGGGTTCTCATCTCCGATCCTGGGGGGCCGCGGGGCGGGGCGGGGCGTGGCGTGGAGGGGCGAGCCTGGCTCCTGGCTGTCGGCGAGCGCCGTGAGGGTAGGCAACTTGTTGCGCGCCCCAGTCTCACGGCTCCCCGGGCTGCCTAGCTGCCAGGCGCTGAGAGAAGTAATTAATGGCTTCTCAGACTC
>NW_026267750.1:0-2299 GCF_000697945.3 Frankliniella occidentalis
ACCCCCTAATTAACTCGAAAATTGATAAACACTTATATTGTTAGAAAGGGGAAAGAACAAGGAACATTATTCTGAAATAATATTGGCACTTTCATTCTAAACCATTTCATTCTACATAGAGCCCCGCAACGAGCGAGCTGCGCGAGCTAAGGGCTCTCGGCACTGTGGGTCCGGCTTCGGACAGCTCGCCACGGGCGCATTTCCGAGTGCACACGACCGCCGCGCCGAGCGGTTTCCGAATTGTTGCGATGGCTAGCACCCCTCACCCCCACCCTCCTCACCCTCCCCACCCCTGCACCCACCCATTTTGAAAACTTTCCCCGTTCTTTTGCGAGTATCGTAGTTGTTGACTTAAATAATCGCTGAGCGAAGCTCAGTCCAAGTCAATGAGGGGTCAGGCGATGTCTCCGTCGTGAGTCTGTCTGTCTGTCTGTCTGTGTTTACGTTCCACTTTTTTTGGAAAACGGCTTGTCCATGGACGGAATGTGAGTTTGACTAAACATCTATAATTCAAGGAAAAACAAGTGGGAGCTTTTCGTTCGTAACGGTTTGAGTTTAAATATTTAACTTTTCAATTTGAAAAGCAGCGGCTTTTTGTTGTTACGTTGGCTAACCTGAGTGAGGGCCACCCCTGCTCCCAGCATGCCCGAACGGTGTCTGCGCCACTTCGAGACTTTCTTACTCTCTCACAAGTGACCAAAATATCAGATTGTCAAACAGAGTGTGATATTTCAAGTTTTAGAGTTGCGGAACTCGACCAACGAAGTTTCGCGAGTGTCCGGTGAGAAGAAACGAAAGTGATATTTCGAATGGTTTACGTGTTTACTTACGTAAGTTGGAGGGGGGAAGGGGGTAGTGGTTCGGGAGAAATGTGAAAAGGTAACTATTGTTTCGAGTTCATCTTGACAAAAGAAAACGAAAATGTTTTATGCTCCAAGACGATCGGAATCGAAATGGCAGAGTTATTGCCCACCAAATTGACAATTTGGTCGTTTTTGCATACATTTACCCCTTTGGAGGCTAATAACTTTGCCATTTCGACTCTGATCGGCTTTGAGCATAAGACATTTCCTTTTTAATTCTGGAATAGAAATCCAAATCTTGTATCATACTTTTAATTTTGTAACTTCTAAAAAAATCCTAATTTTCAATTTTGGTATTTTAACAAAATGGAATGGTGTTTACTTGTAGAATGATTGGAAGTCACCTTATCTTTCAATAGGACTTGTCAAAACGATTATTAAAGACACAACTTATTTTCACAATAGCCATGGACTTGCAAGGGACCGAACAATATTATAGCCAATATCGCAAACTCAGGTAAGATAGGCCCATCGAAATCAGAACAAGGTATACCATTTTCTTAAATTGATTAGTTTTGTCTGCAGTCACATTATGTTCAATGATATCCAATAAAATGGTGGAAGCATTGAAATTAAACTCTTTGATACGATACATTATAGAACTTTCAATTAAATATACTTCAGCGACTCGTGATCCTTCAAATGCCTCAGAGAGATCTGATGAAAATGAATAAAAGAGCGACAAGTTAAACTTGTCGAAGGAGATAAGTTTAAATGTATTTTGAATTAAATTAAATATTAGGGTATTTAATTTCACTTCAACCAGATGCAATCCAATAGAATTTCACCTTAAAAAATAAATGGAATTGAATGAAATAGGAGTAGGGTGTATCATGCTTCATACGGCATCACACTAAAGGGTAAATTAAGTAAGTAGGGGAAGGGCAGTGGGAATAGGAAGGGACAGTAGCAAACATGTTCTGTAGGTGAACTGAAGGAATGCATAAATTTAAGCCCCCCCCCCCCCTGTATATCCAGCCACTGTCACAGTTATGTGTTTACCAAAACAAATCAACCATGTGTTTTGATGAATAGAAACCAGACTTCCCAGTATCAAGCTTATCTAGTGGACTTCCAAATCAATTCTATTGCATAGTAATTACTCAAGTTCGCTAAAAGTAAGTACCTGTTGTAGAGGGGGGGGGGGCTGCAAGGGATTTGAACTCTGGTGGTGATTAGAGCGAACCAACCAGACCGGGCCGCGATTGAAGGTTTGGTTGGCAGAAGGGGTTGAGGGTGGGGGTGGGGGACTTCACCGAACAAAAATTGAGGTACGCCCTGTTTAAGAAATATAGGGAAAAAATGATAAAAAATCAGGAAAAATCAGAAGAAAATCAGAAGAAAATCAGAAGAAAATCAGAAAATTAAAGGGAAAATCAATCAGAGATAGTACGAAAAGTGGGTGTATGCTTGAATTTATAGTGAAGTACCCCTCG
>NW_026267750.1:3023-5454 GCF_000697945.3 Frankliniella occidentalis
GTACAATTAGTGGCACACTGTGTATTTAATGCTGCTTTAGAGGCTATGGAACTACGTGTTTATTGCATTGGGCATCAGAACTACGTGAGTCTACCTTCGGTCCTCGGAAGTACGTGAGTCTGTCCTGGCGGCCCAGAAGTACGTGTGTCTTCCTTGTAGGTATCGAACTGTCTTGGATACGAAAGATATGATGGAAAAGTTGCAGTCGGGGGTGTACGAGCTTACGGACAACCCTCACGCCAAAAACCAAGCTATCTGGGATGATTTTAATGTTTTAAAAGTGACGGGAACTTCACAACTCATCTGGATTGCGAAATGTAAAAGGTGTCCCAAATTCTACAAGGTGCAGTAGGGCGGATCGGGAAGTTCTGGTTTGCTACGACATCGCTGTGAGGGCAAAGAAACCAACCACTTAGCAACCCCTAAATTCAGAGATACACCCCCTGCTACTGCGAAGAAAACCTTTATGCAGCTTCTCACCAATTACTTCGGAAAGGAAATGGAGGCAGTTGAGAAAGTGGGGCACAAATCACTTGCCGAATTTTGCCAAGGTGTCCTGGATATGGGGGTTTCCTGGGGACGTCTGGACGTGAGCAAGATGATGCCGCACCCCAAAACCCTCAGTAAGCATATTCTGGACGAGGCGGATCGGGTCATGAATGTTCTCGGGCCGCGTATTGCCGAGGCTGTCCGAGAAGGGCACTGCAGCTCCACTACGGATATGTGGTCCGATGACTTCCAGAAAAGGCACTATATAGGAATGACTGCCCACTTTGCTAACGAGAAGGGGTACAAGAAAAACCATGACATCTTTGCCTCTGCCTTTGAAGGTGAGACGGCTTCGGCCGAGGCTCTTTGAGCAGGTATTTTGGAAAAATTTTCATCCATGGGTATTTCGGAGGAAGAGGCACACAAGGCATACAAGACTTTGTAACTGATGGAAGCAGCAACATCAAAAGTGCACTTGAGGGCTTTAACTGGCACTACTGCCTTGGCCATGGGTTGAATTTATGCGAAAAGGGGTCATTCGCAGTCAACTATGCGGACCTCGTGTCTAGAGCCCTGGAAAGTTCGGCAGAGTGTGCCGATCTTCTCAAGCAATGCGATGCCGCTGTGCGCGAAGTGAAGCCCTCCATTGTTCGCAAAAACAAGAATGTAGGAAAAGCCCTTCACTTTTCCAACTGGACGCAGCAGTCTCACGTTAAGATGTTAACGTCAGTCTTGCTGTACCGGACACAGGTAAGCCCAAAACCAAGGTGCTTCGGAGCACGCGTCGGTGCGAGAGGGTTTGCCTAACCACAGGGGCCACGGGCCACAGCGCCTTAGGGGCAGAGGGAGTAGGCAAACCCGCCCACACCGACGCTCCACAGTAAAAAATTGTCGTTGTGTTTTATTGAATTTTAATTTAACCTAACTTTTGACAGATTCATGAACGACTTGTGGCAAGGGCGCCGGAGCAGGCTGCAAGTCTGTCTCAAATTAGTGAGGCCGACATGAGGGAAGTTCTTTCATTTCTGTCGCCTTTCGATGTCGGTGGTGACAGGGAGGCCAACCCTCAGGTTAGCGTAGGGACTTGGCCAAAACTGCTCAACCAACTGCGAGCCCGAGGACTCAGACTCCCCCATGGTCCTCGTCATGAAGGAGAGAGTGCGGGTGGAGCTAGTCCGTATGGAGGCAACGGCGCAGCTCAACAAATGCAAAGAACTAGTTACTTTTTTTAAGAGATCACCCAACCTTATGTCCTTCCTCTCCAAGACCCTCAAAAATGATGTGGCGACTCGGTGGAATTCCAACGTGACTCTCCTGGACTCGGTGATTGGGAGACTCGGCGAGGTTAGTAAAACGGGGGGAGGGAAGGGGGGGTGATGGCGGTAATTCAATGTTTTAACCAATTTCTTTTCCAGATAAACACTGTGCTCAGGAGACACGCTGAGGTCACTAAAACACCTCATCACCGTTCCCGGGCGGACGGCATCAACGAGGACCTGCTGAGGGAGTTGATTGAGTTTCTGCGACCTTTCGAGAGGGAGTCCAAACGGTTGGAGGGGGAGGACTATGCCACTCTTCCTTTGGTGGCGACATCGATAAGGAAACTTCTCGACCACTGTGAGGAGAATCCGTTTGACTGTGAGGTACCTACCCCATCTTTTTTGGGTCCCTGTTATTAATGAGACAGCAAAAATGGTCCTCTTATAAAATTATTGTTAATATCAGGTGGTTGCTGCATTACGCCGCGAGGCCGCTCAACTGCTCCGTGAAAAGATTCAACTTGATCTGACGACGCAATTGACTGCCGCATTCTTCTGGCCAAACAGCGCATTCTCACAGAACAAGATCGCGAGAAGGTACGTCGAGACCATGTAGTCTACCTACAGTTGAACGGGGTGGGTAGGATGGTGAATAGGGAGGGAGCTGGGGCCGGCCGGGGGTG
>NW_026267750.1:5703-7617 GCF_000697945.3 Frankliniella occidentalis
ATCTTTTATCCAGGTCCTGAAAAATGTGAGGACCCTTCTGAACGCGGAGGAAGACAAGGAAAAGGAAGCAGCCGAGGCTGCAGCGATGGCTGCCGCGGAGGCTGCTGCCGCTAAGGCCGCTGCTGCAGCTGCAGGCACCTCTGATTCTGAGGCAGCGGAAGAGGTTGACGACCCAGACCCGGGGGAAGCTCCTCCGTCACCTCCGCCACTCGTTTCGGCAACAACTACATCGACATCGGAGACGAGTACATAATGGACGAAATAGTAGCATACCAGACGGCGAAGAACATCGGTTATGTAGAGGACGCCCTCCAGTGGTGGAGACAGATTGTAAGTATTTTTCATTTATTATCAGCTATTTCACCTATCGTTATCGTTACCTGTACTCATCCATTACATTTGACTTTCCACAGGGATCTAAAAGTTTTCCCAAGTTGTGGCGGATCGCTCGGTGATTTCCTGGGATAACTGCATCAAGTGCTCCCACTGAACGTGTGTGGAGCAAGACTGGCCTGATCGTCACACCACGGCGGTCAACCATAAGCCCCAGCATGGTAAATGCGTATGTTATCATCAGGTCTTATCGACAAAATGAACGTAAACGACTAGAACGTGAACGTGCAACATCGACTGCATAAATGTGAGATATTTATTCTAAAATTGTTAGTTTTCATATTAAATTTTGTTATGTTTGATTGAATTATTTTATTGCTGTCCTTACTCCCCTTTATTCCTCCATGTTTACGGCATGGGGTGCGTTCAGCAAGCTGATGAGAGCTGCTCAGGGAGGGGAGGGGGTAGGGGATGCGTGGGCGTGGGCCGCGGCCGCGGAGAGCGAAGCGTGGGACGTGGCTCTTTGGGTTGAATCATTCATCCGGTGCGTGTTGGGTAGGCAACCAGGCGCCCCTAGAGTGCAGGCCACCCACCGCACACGACGCGCAGCATCACTGCCGCACCCCACTGGCCTCGGTGCGATGCGATGCGGGGGGTTTCGGCTCGGCCCGGCCCCCGGCCGGCACTCGGCCTCCTCGCGCCGCCCGGCTCGAGCTCTCAGAGCAGTACTAGCTCGCGTAGCTCGCGAGAGCCGAGACGAGCCGAGCTACGGGTCTGCGAGACGAGACGAGCTAAGCGCTGCGTTCAGAAGAGGGCCGACGCGATAGCTCGCGTAGCTCGCTCGTTGCGGGGCTCTACCTCCACACAGGCTGACTGGGCGGCCGCATGCAGCTGAGATCCAGCGGCTCCCTCTCGGTCACTTTGGCGCGCAATCCGTCTGCTAGCGTAGGCGAGTGGTGACGGGCGGCGCGGCGCTGACCCCAGCCCAGGCGTCTCTCTCGCACCAGTGGGACAGGTAGCAGCGGCCGGCTGGGCCGGCTCATACGGTGACGAGCCCAGCAGCCAATCGCTCTCTCTCTCGCACCAATGGGGGAACTAGGCACGGGTGACAGGGAGACCTCTCGGGGCAGGGAGGCTGTGCGCTTCACTCGCAAACACTAACACTTCCGGATGCACCGACTCTGAGGCGACAAAACTGAGATCGGAAGCACAGTCAGTCAGTAGAAGCGATCGGTGCGTGCATCATGGAGGACGAGGGCGCCCCGCCAAGCAAAAAGAGGTCTGGTCCCTCGGGGAAAGAGTCTACCAGACTTTATAAATCAAGTTGGCAGAATGATTACTTCTGTAGTAGTATCACAAATCAGACAGTTTGTATTATCTGCCGCCATATATTTACACTAAACAAGGACTGTAACATCAAGCGTCACTTTGATACTAAACACGCTTCGGACTTCGGTGCTCTCGTTGGACCAGAGCGAAATTTAAAGATTCTTACTTTGAGACAGCAGACTCAAGAATTTTTGTGCTCCGTTGCTTCAATTTCAACCTCTTCCAAAACAACCCCCCCACCGGTAAGTGCAT
>NW_026267750.1:7687-8091 GCF_000697945.3 Frankliniella occidentalis
GACTTACCTCGCTTAGAGGTATAGGCCTCGCCAGCATTTCTGGCTACTTTCCTCTTGGTGTCCAGCCACCTACTGGGGTCTCTAAGACGCTTGCGCTTCGTTGCTTCAATTTCAACCTCTTCCAAAACAACCCCCCCACCGGTAAGTGCATTAAGAGACTCAGGGAGAGGAGAGGAGAGGAGAGGAGGGGGGAAGGGGGGGTCGAATAGGGTGTTTGTGCAGCGAATTGCCTACCTTCCAGGGGGTTTCTTGTGACTGGGGGGGGGGTCTCTTTTGTTCCCTATAAAATTGTACCTGGGTGCCGAAGGGAAAGTCCCTTCTGCATGTACCGAGCGTTGGACAATTTCCCCGCTTCTAAAATGAACTTCCCCCTTTCCTCCGCGCAGGCTTTGAGGAAAGGGGGG
>NW_026267750.1:8187-10812 GCF_000697945.3 Frankliniella occidentalis
AAGCTACTAAAGACTCTTTTACGTTGTTCCTCAGATATGTAATCAGAACACACTTTTGAGCAAGCACAGGGGTTCTTCATCTCAACAGCCACCACCACTTGGGGGTCCATAACTATAGGGTTCCGAATTTCTTTTTCAGATTTCTGACAAAGCTGTAAAAGCAAGCTACGTTGTGGCCGAATTGATCGCCAGGAAGGGGAAACCGTACACCGAAGGTCAGTTCATCAAAGAATATATGGAGAAGACTGCTGAGGTGCTGTGCCCAGAGGAGAGAGAAAAGTTGCAAGCCATCAGCCTCTCTCCAAACACGGTGGCAGATAGGGTGACGGACTTTGCCTCGTCCATAGAAGAGCAGCTGAAAGGGCACTGCCGAAAGTTTGTAAAATTTTCCATTGCTCTCGATGAAAGTACTGATGTATCTAGTATTGCACAATGTGCTATATTTGTGAGAGGGGTACTAGAAGACCTGACTGTAATTGAAGAATTGTTAGATCTTGTACCATTGCTTGGCCACACCAGAGGAGAAGATGTGTTTAAAGCATTAGAAAAAACTCTACATAATTTTTTTCTAGATTGGGAAAGGTGAGAGCAAAAGGTTTAATAAAAAAACATTTAAAGTTTAATCACATTAGTTAACGTCGATTTTGTTTTTACCCGCTCTTTACCTCCCTCCCTCCAAACATCACTACGTGGAGGTGGAAGAACGAGTATTGTGCTCGGTGCTGTGTAAGTTAGAACCCATTCCGCTGGAGGAAACTGGAATACATACAGACAAGTGCAGTATACCAAACGACCAGTTTTATACCAGTTTTACTCAGTAATGACGCCGTAATAGAGTTTTTTTTCCACTTTGATAGCAAATTTTAGAGAAAACACGATTTATAATTTCTGTCCGCGTCGCAAAAAGTTCAAAACTGTGGTGACAAATGGGGGATTTTGAAATGTCAATAACTCATTTCTCCGGTTGTAATTCAACGAAAACTGGAGACCACCATAAATGTGCCATGCCCGCCGTACTTTCCAAAGTAATTACCACTCGAAATTCATTCTCTTTATATTGTTTCCGATTGGGTTCACTTTGGACTTAAAATAGTTTTGGCGCTGGTGAAGGCGTTGTGCGCATGCGCGAACTTGTAATGCACATAAATACAAGAAATTGGATTTATTCAGTTTGCTTGTACGACGTCAACACTTTTAATTATGATAAGCAATCATTTTGAGTTTGTTTGGAACGTGGGGAAGTCGCTGTTTTCCAAAAAATGACAAATGAAATTTGAGGTTATGTTGGTCTTTCACCAACTTTGTCAAATAAATCAACTCAAGGGGGTCTTCCCCGATAGGAAGCCTTTAAAAGTTATTTAATCTATCCGGGAAGGTAGTCTGACCGAGACAATAATATCCATATAGGAGTGTGATTCGAAAAATCCAGTATTTTTGACGTACGGGCATTGGTTTAAGAGAAAAAAATACTTTATTGAAATATCTTGTAGTCACCATAAATACGATTAGGAAGTGATATAGATAACATCACATGATGTCAGAAAAAGGTAATTGAAGACATCTTTCAACAATTAATATTTTTAAATTTACAAAAAAAAATAAATAAAAATATTTTAGATGAATTTTTGAAATCTTTTATTTGAAATAGCTGAAATGATAACTCCATCGATTTCGATAAGAAAGATTGTGGAAGTAGCTCATACCAACTCTGATTTATTCTGAAAGTGTTGTGACACGTGGACTTTTAGTTTTTAAGCTATGGGGATTGCGCTTTCTCTGACCAACCAACTTCTGACCACAGAACCTCAGAACCTCTTCGACTTAGCTGGAACAGATGGAAATGAACTACCCATGCTTTTATCGACATTCTTTTATAGAACATAACTATTCTCTTTCATAATGTATGTGTATTTAAAAGATCTAGTTGTTCCGCTAACTTTGGGTTGTTTTGCTTATCCAAAACCACTCCTAATATGCTGATCATCAAAAACAACTTTAGACAGTTACTTTATTTATATTTTTGTTACAAGGTACTATGTATTAACAAAGCAACAATAGAATGCTATTGCCTATTGGACTAGTTTAGCTTTTACATATTTGCAGAGAGTAAAGGTAAAACATATTTATGAATAAAATAATTGTCCCATTTTTCGGGATAAGCAAAACAACCAAAAGTCAGCGTAGCAACTAGAACTTATAAATATACATATATATTGTGACAGAGGGCTATTATTGTTCAAGCCAAAGTCGTAGCCAAAGAAACTTAATGTGATTTTCACGCAGTTTTGGTGCACGTAAAATTTCACGTCTTTTCTTGTGAATTTCACAAGAAACTGTTTGCGAATTTTCTTCGCAAGCTCGAGCTCTATCATGGACACAACCTATCGATGAACTCGTGGTTTTACGATTCCTCTCTTCTATTTCTTCACCCGCCCTCCCGCTCCTTGGTGGGGGAGTGAAGGCGAAGCTCACCCAGCCTGTCTTGGTACGCCAGCCCGCCGAGCAGCCGTGTGCGCAGCACGTCCGCCTCCCCGCCTGTCAGTGGAGTCCCCAGCGCTCCGCAAGCTAGTGGCGGCTGGCTGGTAGGGAGGTGCGAAAGTCCGCTTTTTTCAGTCGCCGAATCGT
>NW_026267750.1:16332-20640 GCF_000697945.3 Frankliniella occidentalis
ACGTTCCCAGACAAGACATACCATCCAAGTACGTCCTCAGGTGGACCTGCCAATGTGCTGCTAGAGGGGCGCAACAGCGGGGTTCTACCCAGCATGTTTTTGCAAAGACATAAGACGTGGGAGCTTTCACAGAATGTCCCAACGATACTGCCCCGAAGGGCATCCTTTAAAGGTTCGGCTTACTATGTTCTCGAGCGAGCAGAATTTTATGTAGCTACCAATTTCTGACGGCTTATTTAAGCAAAAGAGGTAATGAAGTGTATTGTTTTGCTAAATAAGAACAAAAGTTCACACTGAACTGAAACTGTGAAAGTTAGGATGTTTCTAAAATTCAAATAGGATTAAAGTAGGAAGGGTTGTGGAAAACGAAATAAATAAACAAAACATCATTTTAAAAAATGCACAATAAAATGTTAGTAGCAGTATTATAATTTGCGCCTACGCCAAGTCGGCGCGACGTCGTCGCAGCCCAGTAACGTCCTGGGGAGGTCCCCAGGTGGTCCCCGGGAGGTCTGGGCGGTGCCCGGCACCCCGTGGCATGACACCCTGTTCCTCAAGCCGTCCTCCTATCTCGTCTCCGTGGCCCAGTGGGCAGCGTGGTCGGCCAGTAACCCTGAGGTCGCCGGTTCAACTCCCGGTAAAGTAAGGTATTTCATTACATCATTAATTGTTAATTACTTGAATATAACTGTAATGTGTGCACGAATACCATAAATAAACCCAGGTGAAGAATCATTCAACAAAAGAAAAAATATTTTCAGTTTATAAATATAATTTGGAAAATGTCCTATAATACTATCTACCGGGAGTAGTAGCCGAGAACATTCTTGAAAGGTGGTTATCAGAAGCTCCCACAAGTGTCTCAATGGGAGGTCCTGGTGGGATGTCCCCATCACTCGCTCAGGGCCAGACTGGAGTCGCATTCGGTAGTACTGGTGGACCTCCCAGCTGGGACATCCCGCGTCCCAACTAGGTCGTACCCGGGATGTGTTTAGGACTAAGGCTTGTCGACTGGGATAAACAAATGATAACACACTTAATGTGTCTTGGTGTTTTGATGATTGTACATGTCCACATACAAGAAATAATGAAGCATTTGACGCCAGTTGAGAAGTCCTGTAACTGAAAAATTTATAAATAGCTAACAACGAATGATTGTTTTGTTGTGTCTGTTTATGACCACTCTGATTCTATAAAATCATATTTTCCTTTAAAGTTTGGAGATTTCTTCTGTGTAATCTTGTTGACTGTGAAGATTGGGTTTTTCTTCTTCTTTATTTTTGATTTAAGTAATTCTCTTTGTTTTTTTTTCATATTTTGCTAAGGGTGTTGGCATCTTCACAGTGAACAATTTTGATTTGTACTATAACTTTGCTGTACAGATTTTATATGGTCCATTTCTTCCAGCTTCTTTTGACCATTTAATATCCATTAATTTATATGGTCTTTTAAGTTTAAGGTCTCTACATGTAAGTTTGGTGTAACTGTTCAGTTCTTCAAAATCATCTTTGTTTTTCTGTAAATAATTAGTGATAAGTAGTTAGAGACTTATATTGTAAACAATAGCATTAATTGGAACAGAAAGCTATTGTTACTTGTGGTAACTTTGACTCATTGGGGTATCTTTGCCTATGGCTTAAAATTGTTTTTAAAATGCTAATAAGGTGCTGCAGGGTTCACTGTAGCTTACTGAAGAGTTCACTGTAGCTTACTGCATGGTTCACAGTAAGCTACAGTGAATCCTGTTGCATTGTATGAGCGTTTTTAAGCTGTGGGCTAAGTTACCGTGGTGAGCTAAAGTTTCTCCATTTTACGGTATAGTAAAATATAATTGTACCTTGTTCTTGTTGTTATCTTCTTTATTATCATCTGTTGAGGTACTGTTTGTACTGCTATCACTTTCAGAAGTTGATGATTGTGATTTCTTGTTTTTTTTTATGAATCTATATGTAAAACAAACAATGTTATTCATGTTATTTATGTAGATAAAGTAAGTGAAGTAATTTTACCTTCTTTTTTGATTGTTTCTTTGTCATTTTTTCTGATTCATCTGAGTTACTACTTTCATCTGCTGAAGATGATGAAGAAGAAGGGGCTTGAGGTCTCTTTCTCTTCTTGTTAGTTTTCTTCATTTCATCTTTTTCAGACGTTGGTTTGTCCTGAAATATGTTGGGCAGATGTTATAAGACGTTGTCAGTACAACGTTCAGGTGCAACTTGTAGTCAAGAAACTTTCTATAGTAGAATATTTTACCTTTTTTGTAAGTGATTTATGCTTTATTTTTTCATTTTCCGTACTTGTATCATCAGAATCATCTGTATCAGTATCTGATTCTGATACTAATTGTGTTCTTTTTGTCTGAAAATTTAAAAATAATATAAATGAAAAGTTGTAATATAGATTTGTTTGAAAATTTTCTTGTTATATGTACCTCTTTTGATTTTTCTCCTTTACTTGTTATTATTTTTTGAATTCCATTAGACGAATCTTTCTTTACAATTTTTGCATTTTTTGAAGATCTTGATTTTGTATTTGTTGTCACTGATTCATCAGTAGAATCATCTGAATCATCTGAATCAGTTGAATCATCTGATGATGATTTCTGATGTTTCTTTGATGTTTTCTTCTTTTTTTTCCTTTGAGTTTTACTTTTAGTGACAATTATGTCTTCATCAGATCCACTTTCTCCCGTTGTTGATGAAATTGAGATTACGTCTTCCTGTTTAAAACATATATTAATGTAGAGTGAAAGTGAGACATATTATATGAAGAATTTCGTGTCAGTGAATATAGTAAAGCTGAAGTTACACCGAGGGGTTATTCACTAGGAGAAAATGTGTACAGGGACTGCTAATCAGAAGACTGGAGTTACACTGAAGGGACTTGATCAAGACTGAAGCGAGACTGGAGCAAGAGGAGAGTAAGATTGAAGGGAAAAATCATTATTAGGGCAGTAAATATTGAGACGATTATTCGATAGTGTGGGTGATTAGTTAGAAACTGAAAAAGGACTGCAGTGACTGCATCAAAGATTGTTAGAGACTGTAAGTTACTGTAAGGGACTGTAAGGGATACTAAAGGATTGGTTAGGGACTGTAAGGGACTGTTATGTGATGCAGATACTGTAAACATATTTTAGAGACTGTAGAGACTGCAAAGATTGTAAAAATTGTAAAGATTGTAAGGAAACTGCAGGGACTGTAAATCTGATTGGATTACCAAGTGTACACGGACTGCGCCAAGTGAAGGATCCCTCAAGTTACACTATCACTTGCTATAAAAAAATTGATTTGGGAAACGAGAACTAAAGCTAAAGCTGTTTTGAAATCTGTTTAAGTAGTCATTGACAGTACTTAGAACAAATTATGATTTAGCTTGAGCTTCATTGACAATAAATTCATCATGATATTACCTTTATCAGTTTTTTGTTCATTTTTTTCTCATTGATCTTCTTTGATGTAGCTTCAGTATTTGCAGATGTACATAGCATAGAATTCTCCTGTTTTTCTTTACTTTTGTTTAGAATTGATTCAACTACTTTAGAGAACTTTTCATCAGCTGTATCTTTTTCCAATTCTTTTTTGCTCTTCTTTTTCGTTATTGTCTAGAAAGTAATTAGTTTTTAGGTACATAGTTACATTGATATGTAGTTTAAAATTTATCGTCATGTACCGTCATGTGGTGCTACTTTAATACTGAGCAATGATTTTGCTGTTGTTTAAAATGTTAATATGATGTTGTAGAGTTCACAGAAGCTTATTGTAAATTCATTGTAAGCTACAGTGAATCTTGCAACAGCATTGTAGGTTTAAAACGTAATTTTAGGTTTGGACAATGTTAGCGTGCAAAGCGAAAATAAGTTCACATGACGGTAATGTAGATGTAGCTTATTTTATATGTGTACCTGATTTTTTTTTACAAATTTTTTTTCTTGTTAGTGGAGTTTTTGTTTTTTTCATCATCTGTAGTGGGTTCTTGCTTAATATTCTCAACTGGAATGAGATTACCATTTAGTAATGATTCTTCTGCTGAATCTGTATCAGATTCTTGCAATTTCTTTTTTGGTTTTTGTTGATCGGAGTCAGTTGAGTCGGTATCTGGTAGAAATGGCTGGTGGATGCATTGATAAGCATCTGATTGCTAGAAAAATAATAATAGAAAGTACAATTAATAAGGTATGCAATTATAATAACAATTTTTTTTCAGTTTACTTACTTTTGACGTGCTAGGAGTTGCTTCTTGTTCTCCGTTAGCAAGTTTGGCATAGTCCATTGTTAGTCCTCTTGTTTTCATTACTCTGTAACAAAG
>NW_026267750.1:20690-21710 GCF_000697945.3 Frankliniella occidentalis
TAATCAGAAGACTGGAGTTACACTGAAGGGACTTGATCAAGACTGAAGCGAGACTGGAGCAAGAGGAGAGTAAGATTGAAGGGAAAAATCATTATTAGGGCAGTAAATATTGAGACGATTATTCGATAGTGTGGGTGATTAGTTAGAAACTGAAAAAGGACTGCAGTGACTGCATCTAAGATTGTTAGAGACTGTAAGTTACTGTAAGGGACTGTAAGGGATACTAAAGGATTGGTTAGGGACTGTAAGGGACTGTTATGTGAATGCAGATACTGTAAACATATTTTAGAGACTGTAGAGACTACAAAGATTGTAAAAATTGTAAAGATTGTAAGGAAACTGCAGGGACTGTAAATCTGATTGGATTACCAAGTGTACACGGACTGCGCCAAGTGAAGGATCCCTCAAGTTACACTATCACTTGCTATAAAAAAATTGATTTGGGAAACGAGAACTAAAGCTAAAGCTGTTTTGAAATCTGTTTAAGTAGTCATTGACAGTACTTAGAACAAATTATGATTTAGCTT
The DNA here is from genome assembly GCF_000697945.3 of Frankliniella occidentalis. NCBI lineage: Eukaryota > Metazoa > Arthropoda > Insecta > Thysanoptera > Thripidae > Frankliniella > Frankliniella occidentalis. The sequence goes on from NW_026267750.1 coordinate 21,218, forward strand.
GAGCTTCATTGACAATAAATTCATCATGATATTACCTTTATCAGTTTTTTGTTCATTTTTTTCTCATTGATCTTCTTTGATGTAGCTTCAGTATTTGCAGATGTACATAGCATAGAATTCTCCTGTTTTTCTTTACTTTTGTTTAGAATTGATTCAACTACTTTAGAGAACTTTTCATCAGCTGTATCTTTTTCCAATTCTTTTTTGCTCTTCTTTTTCGTTATTGTCTAGAAAGTAATTAGTTTTTAGGTACATAGTTACATTGATATGTAGTTTAAAATTTATCGTCATGTACCGTCATGTGGTGCTACTTTAATACTGAGCAATGATTTTGCTGTTGTTTAAAATGTTAATATGATGTTGTAGAGTTCACAGAAGCTTATTGTAAATTCATTGTAAGCTACAGTGAATCTTGCAACAGCATTGTAGGTTTAAAACGTAATTTTAGGTTTGGACAATGTTAGCGTGCAAAGCGAAAATAAGTTCACATGAC
>NW_026267751.1:0-527 GCF_000697945.3 Frankliniella occidentalis
CCTTCCTTGTTGCAAAGTAAAGAAAAACCTTTCGAACATTTTTATTTACTAACTGCACATATTCTTTTTTATACATACTGAGCTCTCTTACCAGTTTTTTAGTCCTTGCCATGACTGTAGTATAATGTTGTTTCTTTAGTTTACACCCTCAGCATAATTTGTGAAGAACATTAAGTTGATGTTGATGAATCTAAGCGATACTGTTTTCCAGGCTATCAGTTTTTTTCAGCCACTTTATTCCACTCCCAACATTGGTTTATTTTGTGGTCTGTGATGCAAACTTTAAGGGCAGACATTAATTGAAAGATAGAAAGTATAGTGAAGGATGCTATACTTTTTAGCTCGCCCTTCTGCTTTAGAAAAGCTATCTAGCGGGCTTATGCAAACGACCTCGTGTGTGTCTGTCTGTGTGTCTGTCTGTCTGTCTGTTCCACTAGAAGGAGATGTGCTAGATACTTCAAATTTTCGGGGTATCTTGAGGTTCACTCCTAGAAAACGAAACGCCTACGGCAAATCCTGGCAACCAC
>NW_026267751.1:1424-1995 GCF_000697945.3 Frankliniella occidentalis
ACGGCAAGCCCACCAGCTCGGAAAATTTATGGTTGCTGCTGTTGTGACTATCCACATGATGCCGGCTTACACAGGGAGAGTTGTTCGTCAGTAGGGAAACGCAGCTACTGCAAGCATAAATGACAAATATAAAGCAGCAATCATCTTGGCTCATCACACAATTAATTATCTGTCGTTAGCAACTTTTGGACATGCGACTAAGGACATCAATTAAGATTGAGGTTCAGTGAGGTTGAATGGAGTACACTTGTGCAAACATTGAGGGAAGAAGAAACAGAAGTTTGAAGACCTCCAGAACAGAACTTATCAGACAACCTCAAATGTACAGGTTATAGTCCCTACAATTTCGAATTTGGCAGACGCAGATAAAATAATCACACAGGTGAGTAAAGTGGAAAGCGACAGAACTAAAAAATAACCTTCTCGACACCAAAATAACACTTATACTTGCCACAAAGGCGAAGAGCAGCATTTCAGGCAGTGTTAATTTGAAGTTCGAGTGTTCGTCGTGGATTAAAAACAATCACAATGAATTTCACCTGACACACAAGACACACACCCGCACGATCCA
>NW_026267751.1:3469-3813 GCF_000697945.3 Frankliniella occidentalis
CTGCCGAACGGAGTTGCCGGCGCAGCGAAGCGAAGCTGGCAACTTCGTTTGGCGGAAGGGCGGGCCTGCTTGTTAATTTCTAATTCAAATAGCATGTCAGACAGAACACATATGAACAATAACAAAATGGAAAAGTAATCAATCAAATCAAAGATGAGAGTGGGACGGTACTGCCCAATAAGTAGTTCGGCCTCTTGAATAATCTTGTTTACACTTGAGCTGGTCTCGGTCCTGCAAAAGATTAATAGAACATTAAGTGGCCATAGCACAATTGAAGAAACAAAAGGGGTAGAAATATAAAATGATGGTTGTGCGAAGAGCAGTCCTCTCAAGAGGACTGTGTG
>NW_026267751.1:3863-4172 GCF_000697945.3 Frankliniella occidentalis
CAAGAATCAGTCCCTAATTGCCACTACTTAACTTTTGGCCACTTCCATGGCGGAGTTGCTGGTGGGTTGCGATCGATCCAGCCCCGTAACTGCTCCCATCTCCAGCTGCTCCCTCGCTCTCTTGATTTATTGGTCTTGTGGTAGTTAACTTTAGCTCGGTCCCATGGACTGGCTCAGTTGGCTCGTGCAAATTTACTCATTAGCTTTTCACAACCAGTGACTGCTCACTATGAGTGGTTTGCTTTACTCTTTCCCCTTGGCTAGTGTTACTGCCAGTGACAAGTTCATGACTATGACCATGTTAAAAGT
>NW_026267751.1:4222-4995 GCF_000697945.3 Frankliniella occidentalis
ATTATCAGAAGATTCACAATCACTAGCTAGTTTTCGATATCAGAAATATCTGAGAGTTCATCATTTTTCACAACTACGAAGCCGTCACTGTTCACTTTTTCTGGCTCCTGCAGCAAGAGATCTTCGAAAGTGCCATACAGGAGATCAGCCTGGGGCGGCAGAGCTTCCATACTGCTTTCCTCGGCTTTGGCCTCTTGAGCTTCTTGGGTGGGGTGCTCGCGGCCCATTGGTGGGTCACGACATTCCATGTCGTACTTAGCTAGGCGTTGTGCTGCCGTGTGTCTACAAGTTCAGGGAGTGGGGTCCTCTGCCTCTGGCATTCGCCAAGTCCTCCCTTAGGTCCTGGATTATCCCGTCTTGCATTTCGATTTGGCCGGCCATTTTACGGATGATCTCCATTAATTGCAAAGCATTATTCGGCCAGGGGAACCCTGTCCTAGCTGCTCCTGCGTCGTCGTCAGTCCCTGAAGCACCGGCGGCGTCGGCAGGCTCTGCCGTCTGGTCGGGTGAGGGCTCGGCGGTCGCAGACCCTGCAGGAGCCGGCGTCGCTGCGGCGGCGGCGGCGTCGACAGGCGTGACTGAGGCCTCGGGGACAGCGTCGGCGGCATCCTCCGAGGTCGCCGTTTGAGCAGCGGAGGAAGGGCCCGCTTCCTCCTGCCGTGTCACAGCGGCAGGTGCTGCCACCGTGACGGCGGAAGCAGCTTGCCCGGCAGCAGCCTGGCGGGGTGGCCTCACGTAAGCGAAGTTGGCCAACCAACCTTACACGGAATCGA
>NW_026267751.1:10050-10657 GCF_000697945.3 Frankliniella occidentalis
TTCTTGAATGCAAAAAATGTTGAGGCGTGATGCTTCTCCATCTGAATGTAAGTCCTGCACATTCTGTGGATATCTTCTTATAGGATCAACTTTGAACAGGCGTGTATGCAATTGTTCTGAAAAGGGCCAAAATGCTAAAATACATTCAAGAAGCACAAAAGTATTTTCCTCTAGTCCCTCCGATTATCATAGGGATGTGTTCAACAAGTTAGTCACTCCAAAGATGACAAAAAATGACGACGTGAAGAAAGCTTCACTCCAAGACCCTCTGATTTGTGAGTTTGGAGTAAGTCTCGTTGATTAATTCTCAGCAGATTCTAAGCAATTCCCCCTCATCCGCAATCGTCTCAGAACCATGGGAAGATTTCTTTTTCAGCTTAAGAAGCAGGACCCTAGTATCACTTGTTTGAAAAATGCTATCAACCCAGAACAATATGATAAATGTATTGATGCAGCATTTGCAGTTGCTGGTTAAGATGCACAGAACAACAAGTTCTCGACCCCTTCAAATGCTAAAAGAATTGGAGAGCATCTGGATAAAATTGCTTCACTGCTTAAGAGAGAAGGCATTAAAACCTGACGAAAGATACTCAAAACTGATGTGAGG
>NW_026267751.1:15872-16535 GCF_000697945.3 Frankliniella occidentalis
ACTCGTCAAAGTAAAATCCCGAGGCACAAAATTTGTCACTTTTGGGGCCGAAGGCCTATTTACGACCGTGCCTTTTGCCCAACTCCGGTGTCAGCGCCGCAGGCCTAGGTAGATGTTTGCCAGGCGCGTCACAGCGTAACAGTTTTTCATGAGATATCGCGAAGCCTGTTGGTCGAAAAAAAACGTCTCGACGTGTGCCTGCAGAAGTGGCGTATCTGTGAAGGGGCGCGCAACACTGGCGGATCTGCGCTGGCCCGGCCAACACTGGCGGATCTGCGCGCGAGCGGTCGTCACTGGCGTATCTGCACAGGCCCCGCCATCACTGGTGCATCTGCGGAGGAACCGGGAACACGGGCGTATCTCACAACGGGCGAATTCGCAGGAGCTAGGATAGAAAGTTTGATGGCCTATGACAATTCTATTTGGTGGCTGTCACGCTTGGGAAAAATACGACTGCGTTCCTTGTTTCTTTCTGCGTCGAACGCCGTTAAGCCGATGCCGATAACATCATTGGGTGCTGAGAAATTAAATAAAGTGTCTTGTGTTGTGGTGATCGCCCATTACTCATCGTGGTGTTTCTTATGATAAGGCGAGTTGAATATCATTGAACTCTGAATTAACTCTGCCAAAGAAGCTCTAGCAGATTTTAAATATTGTATTGGG
>NW_026267751.1:21475-22527 GCF_000697945.3 Frankliniella occidentalis
TGTAACTTGGACTTATGTCTTTTAGTTCAATAGCTTAATGTCATTGATTTGTTTTAACGTACTTTTTGTTTCTTTCTTCCCTGTTATAGTTTGGGATACGATGGAGGACCTCGACCCTCTGCAAGTGAGGCAACATCTTCAAGAAGGTATTGCCCCAGATGCTGCTGACAAGCTTTATGGTTAGTATTATTTGACTGTCCATCCTGTTGTGTTCACTTCATTTTCATTGATTAAAATTGTGCAAAGTGATTGGAACTGAATTCCTAAACATCATATTTTCTTCTGTGTTTCAATAAGTCTCTCATGATAATTTAAAAACTGTGTACCAAACAAATCAATCAGTGCAATCTTTTAGGCTGAGTTTGAAGCTACATTTGTTTTTTGTTTGTTTGTTTTTTTGAGATTTTTTAACTTAAAAGAAAATGAGTTGTGTGTGTTGAAAAATTATTTCTAATATTCTGTAAATGAAGTGTTATCGGAATTTTATGAAGTAGCACTTAATTCTATAACTTATATAATCATTAATGTTTTGTTTCTTGTGTTTATCTCCTACAATGTCCTAGAAGGACCTGACTTCTTCTGTGCGCTGTGCCAAATTCGCATTGTGGGAGGAATCTCCGCTTTCCAGGATCACATTAGGCAAATTGATCACAAGCCTCCCTATGCTTGTGGTCAAGGAAATTGCCCGGGTACCTTTACATCAAGATCATCCCTTTACCGTCATCTGAAGCAGAGCCACGAACATGTCAGTGAGGAAGGCACTCTGCAACAAGTATTAGAAGAGGAGTGTTTTGCTCAAGTGGTTCAGCAGGTCCCAGTCCCAGTTCCGCGAGACAATCTACCTGAGGAAGACGACAATGATCTTCTGCCCATCGATAGAAGGGAAATAATTCACCAGACCCTTCAACAATCAGCTGAATTGGCTGTACTCCGAATGCGAAGCATACTTACATGACAGGTGTAGCAATTGAAAAAGTTGAAGATGAATGTTTCTTTTTAATGCAGCAAACTGCTCTTTGCCTTAAACAGGAATTACTAGATTTTTTCTCTCA
>NW_026267751.1:23775-24086 GCF_000697945.3 Frankliniella occidentalis
GTTAGAAGTCACATCAAACGATAGAAAGGTACGAGGACGAAGTAGTACTCACCGGGGCCTCCGCTGCCTCTCTCACGGCCTCGGTGGCCGCCTTGGATGCCTTCTTCGTGACCCTGCGCGCTGCCGCTTCGGCCCGCCTGACGGCCTCGCGCATGGCCGCGGGGGTGATGGATGGCTGGGCATCCGGGATGGCGTCAACAGCGGCGCGGGCGGGGCGGGCGGTGGTGGCCTGCCGGAGTCCCGGGCCGTACCATTGGAGGTCCCCGTTGTAGCCGAGGCGGCTGTGAACCGGCTGTAACGAAAAGAGTTAG
>NW_026267751.1:24136-24835 GCF_000697945.3 Frankliniella occidentalis
ATCAACGAGTTCAAGAATGAATGGCGGAGGGGCACTCGCGATAGCAACAGGTTAGGAGTCCGACACCTCTCTGGTCTCACGCGATTTCACTCACACGAATTCCACACACTATAGTACTCACCACTTCTTCCTCGGATGAGGAGGACGCGCTCGCAAACAACTGCAATACATCCTCGTCACTTGAAGACATCCTTGATTGATTCGTTGCTTAGTTGATAGACACGCTCCTTGACACACTCGTCACCCTGCCACCTCTACTAATCGTCTGGCGATCTGGTCCTTGGCCCGGACCTACTCAACCGACCCGCCCTCGGCTCGACCAATCAGAGCGCAGCACAATTTCAAATCAGCGACGGCACTGACAAGTGTCAATATTCACGTTTATTTCGCGTTTTAACACTTAAGTGACGTCGTGCGATACGGCGGAAGGCGTGTTTATCTTTATTCTTCCTTGTTTCAACTCGCACCGCTTTATTTGATGCATTTAAACACTTTTATTCAGCCCGGGGTCGGCGCCGCCATTCAAACGGCGGGCACTCATTGGCTGAGCGGCGCGGCACCGTCGGAGACGCTTTTCGAGGACTGTGTGATGTATTGAAGACAAATTAGAGTTGGCCATGTGTTTTAAACGTGTTCAAACCTGTCTGTGACTTCCATCCTCTGTATAAATTGTGTTGTGAATGTATGGCGTTTTGGGTT
>NW_026267751.1:25165-25547 GCF_000697945.3 Frankliniella occidentalis
TTGTTAAGAGATTTTTACTGTAGTGTTTACGTAAGTGTCGTCAATATTTTCATACACGTTTTGACGATGTAGATGTAGCATGAGATCTCCCTTGTGGCCGGTGGTCCATCATCTGGCCCGAGCATGCGCACAACACTTTGGCATTCCCTATTGTAGTTCCACAACCCGCCACCAGAGGCGCACATTTGAATTTGGGCGCGGAGGATCCATCCCGTGACAATAAGGCACCAAGAGGATTTGACGCAACCCATCCCTGCACCCCGAGGAGACAACCCCACCCCAGGTGGTGACAATAAGGTGCCAGAGGATATGACTCAACCCCCCACCCCAGCCAGTGACAATAAGGTGCCAGAGGACCTGCACTTACGCCCCTCCGAGGTTA
>NW_026267751.1:27665-28171 GCF_000697945.3 Frankliniella occidentalis
AGCTGATCGTGACGGTGGACTACGGTGGTACGCTCCGCCTCCGCGTTGCGTCACCCCGGCCGAGCGCCAGTAGTTCCGCCCGTTCTGCAGGCACGTATTGCGTTCGGCTTGCAGATACGCCCGACACTTTAATACTTATTAAAGGGTCTTCCAATGATGTTTCCGACAAATTTCGAACACATTTAGATTCTCTAAGGTGTCTAGAACATTTTGGCATCAAAAAATCGAGTTACGCCCGTGTTCCCGGTTCCTCCGCAGATGCGCCAGTGATGGCGGGGCCTGTGCAGATACGCCAGTGATGACCGCTCGCGCGCAGATCCACCAGTGTTGGCCGGGCCAGCGCAGATCCGCTAGTATTGCGCGCAGCGGGCTTCTGCAAACGACCTCGTGTGTGTCTGTCTGTGACTGTTCCACTAGAAGATGTGCTAGAGACTTGAAATTTTCAGGGTATCTTAAGGTCCACTCCTAGAGAACGAAACGCCTACGCCAAATCCTGGCAACCACCC
>NW_026267751.1:33241-33707 GCF_000697945.3 Frankliniella occidentalis
TGCCTATCGAAAGGTCTTACTTTAACGAAGGTCCATTGGAAGTTTCAACTTGATCTGAAATCTCGATAACTCACACGGACGATTTTTTTAACTACGCAACTGTGCAATAACCTCTCTTTTGAAAATACGACATAATGACGACTCGCCGGGAAGAAATATTAGTACCGATAGGAAGGGAAGATCCTATAGGGTGTACTGGATGCCTTGGTTTGTGTTGTTAGACACGAAAAATTGGAAAAATCACAATCTGAAGCTAGCCGCGAAGGTCTCGCGCGGCCAGGCGGCCCGCCGGGCCGTGCCGAGCATCGCCTCAGCCGCTCACCCGGCCGTTGCATACCCCTGATTGGAGGCCCACCTTAACAAGCACGAACTATCCTCGTCATTGCTTTCACCTTCGCCTGCTCGCCAGAGTAATCGCCAACTGCAGTACAGAGATTTGTTTTAAATTTGTATATTAAATTTGAAG
>NW_026267752.1:0-507 GCF_000697945.3 Frankliniella occidentalis
ACTATATTTTACCTTAAAAATTATAAAACGTTACTAAACGAAGTGAAATAACATTTAGGACACAGTAAAACAACGTTTAGAAGTAGCGTTCATGAGTCCGCGAATAGCTGCTCCGTTGGTAGCTCCGGTCTGCCGTGCGGTTGTGGAGGAGAAGCGGTGGCTCACGGACGAACACGACGTTATCTTCATCCGGTGGCTGGAACTGGTGATCCTCTCAGAATGGTGTAGTCGGATTTGAAATTCCGATTAAATTCACCCGAGTTATAAGCTAAAGAAGCATTGAAATCCGGGCGGTCAGCATAAGGTGACGTTGCGACAAGGCGTTGGACTGGTAGCCTGTATTCTCCCGCGTTTATGTGCAGCTCGTGCGCAAGGCTGTGTTGTGACGTCTTTACACCCCGTGTCTCGACGAGTAAGGGAGGGTGGGGCAGTTAGTGACAGGGGCAGTTAGTGACACTTCTCACCCCAGGCCGTCCTATTGAATTTTCGCACCAACTTCGATCGGCT
>NW_026267752.1:5413-6001 GCF_000697945.3 Frankliniella occidentalis
TGTATGCCAGGCGCGTCGCAGCGTAACAGTGTTTCGTGAGATATCGCGAAGCCTGTTACGCGAGACGTGGTCTGGCGTACATCTACCTTCTTGGCTGAGCGATTAGCAAAGCCCATTACTCCACTGAACGGAAAAGTTTCATTATGTTTGTTTGTTTGTCTGTTCGCACAGTAACTACATAAAGCGATAAAGCTGCTGTTTCCCTTCGCAGCATCTGCCGGCTGACAAAGCAAACCAAGACAAACTGAATACAATAAACTTTTAAAACAGCCCTAAGATAAGACGATTGTGGCAACCGCCCAGAGTCGAATCCATACGCCGGTTCAGTATTCCTTGCATGCAAGGTATGGATTCTAAGCAGCCCAAAAAGCCAGCTGTTAATGGAGCTGCCAGCACCCCCTCTCCGCGACGTGAGGTCGACCTGCATGAACTCAACAGGCGGTCGTTAGAGGTAGCAGCTGCAGCGGGGGCAAGGCGCAAAGCTGCCGCTGAGGCCAGCGGTTCGTCTGGCCGAGCCGGTAAAGTGTCGAAATCACTGCTTCGACCCAGCTCATTGTCGACCTCGTCGCAGGTCCGGACTGGAAGTGT
>NW_026267752.1:6051-6644 GCF_000697945.3 Frankliniella occidentalis
GCGATGCGCACATGCACACCTGCACCTGCCGCCGGTCCTGCTGCAGGCGGGCCGATCTTGTGCACAAGCTAGTTGTGCACAGAATGTCTGTGCACTAGGGCTCTTAAAAACCCGCCCCGCGGGCACCCGGGTAACCCGGGTCCGGACCGGGTCCAACGGGTAATCCCGGGGCACCCGGGTACCCGGGTAAACCCGCAAACCCGGGAACCGGGTACACGGGTTTGCGGGTAATACCCGCTGGAACCGTACCCGCCCCGAAATCGAAACCAGGTCGAGAGTTGTGTGTTTCTGACTATATTCCAGACAATAATGTGTGGAACGAACAAAAACTTCGTTCGTTTTCCACGTAAAAACGGACACGCTTGCTCTACTTTACGAAAAACAGCTTAGGACACGTTGTCTCATTTTACAAAGTGTAACACCGTGTGTCCCGGGTATATCTATGAATGCGTAGCAGTTTTGAGGGATTGCCTACCCACTTTGCTTGTAAGGCGCCATGGCTCCCTGCAGTATGCAATCCCGCAACACTGCAGCACATTCATAGACATAGGTTCACCCGATACCCTCTGCAAAATTTGATGCTAGTAAATAAA
>NW_026267752.1:15304-16483 GCF_000697945.3 Frankliniella occidentalis
TCCTTCGATTAAGTATCCTTTCGATTCGTACTTTGTAGTTGTAATACCTCGGTACATAATAATTGTCGATCTTTTCCCACAGGCCATGCACAGACAGGCGAAAAAGCATGGGCTGGCCCAGCACATGAGGGATAAGACAGGGGGAGTGAGTAAACTGTTACGTATGCTCGCAGCCATACCCCACCTTGAAGCAAAGTACATTAGGGAAGCATTCGACATGATCGTTAGACGGACAACTGGCCTGAAAGACGCGACGCCCGCCGAACTGACTACACTACTAGTATTCCTGAACTACTTCAGTAAAGAATGGATTGACGGCAACAAGTCAGAGGCGTTATCACTCTGCAAACGTCACTTCCATACGACGAGCAGGCAAGAGTAACTCCACAGAAAACTTAACACCATGCTCAATAACTATAGCCGTCCCAGGTTTTGGAAATTTTTAAGTAAGTTTTCAAACTTTCCACTGGTTATGCCGCCCCCTTACTTTTTTGTCCAGATTACTGTTTTTTCTTCGTTTCTTTCCACAGCACTTATACGACGAGGAATATCACAACCTTCACACCACACTAAAGACTGGACACAAGACTAGGAAACACAACACCAAGAGTCTAAAAAAGAAGCAATCCAACCACAGGGGACTACATTTTGACAAAGACATTAAAGACGCCTACACTGACTTCGAACTAAACGAAAACCTAAGTAGCTTCCTCACACTGGCAGCAAAAAATCTGCGTCAGCAAGACTTTAGCGATGATTTGGAGCTTCCCGAATAAGTACATATTATTGGCTGAGCGATAGCGAAGTCTGTTAGCGATGATATTGGCTGAGCGATAGCGAAGTCTGTTCCTCCAGTGATACACCATTCCGGTAAACCGAAAACAAAGAAGAAGAGACGGAAGAAGCAAAGCGTTCTATGAGAAATATACGGTGCGCCTAAGAACTCTTGAACATAATCCATCGTAAACTAGATATTCTGCGTCGCCTGATAGTGAGACTTATTGTCGTTAACTCTCAGACGAATTTAGACATCAGTCAAGTCACGTTTGACCTTTGGATACGACCGCGGAACCGACGCACCACCGTATATTTCTCATACTCGCCTTTGCTTCTTTCGTCTGTTCTTCTTGTTTTTCGCTTTACCGGAATGGTCTATTGGCTGAGCGATAGCGAAGCCTA
>NW_026267752.1:16533-19432 GCF_000697945.3 Frankliniella occidentalis
GGCGTTTCGTTGTCCAGGAGTGACCCCTAAGATACCCTGAAATTTGTAGACCTCTAGCTCATCTCCTTCCTCTTACACGGACGACAGACAGACGGACAGACAGACAGACACGAGAGCGGTTGCATAAGCCCGCTTTAATGCTTTTTTAAAAGCAGAAGGGCGGGCTAAAAACAAAAAACAAATAAGTCTCCATTAGAAGAAAAAAATTCAGAAGAGAGATAGGTTTTTCAAAAGAACTTTTCTATTCTGGTAGAGGAACACCAACACGGACACATTCTCTGGGAGAAGAGAAGAGCGGTTGGGCCGCACTGTGTTGCCAGCAGTGGAGAAATCCCTCTCGCTGCTCGCGGACGAGGCAGGGACTGCAAGGTAACGGCGGGCCAGTCGAGCCAGGGTCGGGTACATCCTCTCATGACTCTTCCACCAGGTCAGCGGGCACTGGTTGTGGCCGATCTGAGGCTCCGCCAAGTACGCCTCGTACTCCGCCTGCCACGTACGAGTACGAGGGCCCTCAGCCTCCGCAGACGCCCCGCCGAACAGGAAGTCGAGGCCGTTGGTTGCGGCTGGCGTGTCGCCCTCGTCCTCGGCGTCCTGATTGAACATGGCAACCCCTGCCTCCGCCTGCAGCTTCTGTCGGACGAAGTCGCGGGCCTTGTCTGCCTCGGCAGCACTCGGCTCGGCGGCCAGGTTCTTGTGGCGCGGGTCGAGCAGCGAGGCGACCTGCTGGACCAGGACGGCGCGCTCCGGGGCAGCGTCCATCTGGAAGCGCTTCCTGAGGCTGCTGCTGACTTCCAGCTTGAAGGCGCGCAGGCGCTCATCCCCGGGGGTCGGGTCTAGGTCCAGGTCGTCGTCCAACTTATAGTGCACGTCGAGCAGGGACCGCACGATGGGCCTCACCGTCGAAATGGTGACCTTGTCTTCGGCACACAGCACGGTGGTGGCGACCTGCAGTGGCTTGAGGACGGGCAGCATCGCCTCCAGCTCATCCCACTCTTCCGTCGTCATCAACAGGGCCTTGGACTGCTTCACTGTGGTCACGGCACGGTCGGCGAGCACGGCGCGCACGTGGGTGCGGGACTCCACCAAACTCTTGCACATAAAGTAGGTAGAGTCCCAGCGCGTCGCACAAGACTGCACCAGCTTCACCTCTTTCACGCCCGCCGTCGACTGCGCCCTTTCGAGCGCCGTGGTGGCCTTCGTGGAGTGGTGGAAGTGTGCCACCACCCGCTTGGCCTTCTTGCAGGCGGCCTTGAACACCTGGTTGGTCTTCAAGGCGTCGTCAACGCAGAGCTGGAGGGTGTGGGCGGCGCACGACACGTTAAACTCCACGCCGAAGTCCAGCAAGTTGTCGACGGCGTTGACGATATTGGACGCATTGTCCCTGGTGACGCTCGTCGTCCGGCCTTCCAGGTCCCAAGCGTGGCACATGTCGAGGAGGGCCATCGCCAGGTTGTCCCCCGAGTGGCTCTCCTCCAAGCCCTCCGTGCACAGGGTGTAGCGGCACAGCCGCCAGGCTTTGGTGATGGCGTGCGCTGTGAGGGACATGTAGGAGTCCAGGGCGCGCGACGTCCAACAGTCGGTGGTCAGGGAGACGGCGTCCAGCCCCCTCAGGGCTGCCTGCACGTCGTCGCGGACCTGGGCGTAGAGGGCATGAATCCGCTTCCTTGTCGTCTCTGCACAGAGGACTTTGTAGGCTGGCTCAAGGACCTATGAGGGGCAACAAACAACAATTAATCTGCCGTTCAAAAATGGGGCACCGGGGCGGGCGGAATACAACGCGATGTCGCATCCATGACAATCTGCCTGACATGCTCATGATGTGGTGAAAAACATTTGCAACGACAGGACAATACGTGCATGTGCATGCGACACGGCGTTATGTGGAACATAAACATTACAACGCATGTAAACATTCAGTATGAAAGGGAGGTTGACGTGTTGGGACGTACCTTCATGAACGCGGTGAAACCCTCCGTGTCCACAATTGAGATGGGCAGCTGGCACGTCGCGATCAACATCGCGATGGCCTGGCTCACCGCCTCTTGCCGTTCCTGGCTCAGTGGCCGCTCAGCGACACGGGGGCGCTTGGGCGCGGGGCCCTGGACGTGGCCGCTGTGCTCGCCACCATGGCCCTCACCATCGTGTTGACGGCCGCGGCTCGTGCCTGCCTCGTCGTCTGGCGTGTCAACAAAATCCTCCCTGCAACGAGAACACCGTTCAGTTGCAGTTCCAGCAAACAAAAAATAATACAAACGAATGAGCTCCGCCCCACTGCGTCCTCGCGGTCGAGAGGGAAGCCCCACTTGAATCTTACCTGCCGTCATTTCCGACTTGCGTCGGTCTCAGGAGTTTATGCACCCCGGTCAAGTGCTTGCTGAGCGCCGACGGTGACCCCTTGTAAACAATTTTCTTGATGCACAATTTACACTCCGCTCGCCCGGGATCATCAGGTGTGGGTTTCAGAAAATGATCCCACACCCAACTGGTGTAGCGTGAATCAGATGACATGGACAATACAAAATAACACAACACACAACACCTCGACCCGGTCACTTCCTGGTACTTTCGCGAATGACATGCTGGGCATCGCTCGTCTCGAGCTAACTTTGTGTGTCGCACAATCTCGAGTCGTGATTGGCCAGCAGTGGTCACCTCTCGCCCGGTGCAGACTCCGGTGCGCCGACATGCGAGAGCGCACCCGGCGACCCGGCCGAAGCGGCTAGGGAAGGCTGCGTCAGTAATCGTCAGAGCCGGCAAGGCGCCGTCGTTCGAAAGGGGCGCGCCGCGTGCAGATCGTTATACGGCATATTCGGGAACCGGGTCACACGGGTAAACCCGTGGAAACCGGTGCCGGGGGCAGCGGGTCAGAACCGGGTACCCGGGTACCCGGGTAAAACCC
>NW_026267752.1:19769-20030 GCF_000697945.3 Frankliniella occidentalis
AAGACTCGAGAAAGGGATGTAACGGTGAAGCACCGCGACTACAACCCACCCTTCTGCTTAGAAAAAGTTTTTCGGGGGTGGGGGAAAGTTCCCTTGCTATTTTGGGGTTTTTAGGCCTTCTTCTACATCTTATTGTGCACTATGGCAATTTTTAGCTTATTTTCGTCTAAAAAGACCCTCCAGCGCCTAAACGGTCAGAGATAAAGCAAAACGGACGAGATTTTCGCCCAAAGGGCTCTTTTTTGACGAGTTACCCCTTAG
>NW_026267752.1:20412-20848 GCF_000697945.3 Frankliniella occidentalis
GCTGAAACACATCAAAAATGTAGAGGCGGTTCAATCCTAACGAACCTTACAGAGCATGATGGGCGGCTCTGCTCAAAACCACGCCGATGCTGTCAAAACGGCTGAATTAAGAATTGCAGCTTTTTTTTGCTGAAAATAATGTTGCATTTTAAGCTGGGACAGGGAGAGTGGTCAAAAAGAATGTAGCATAGCAACAAAAGCACCAGCCCTGGGCCACCCGCCGGGCCACGCTTGTTCCGTCTGCCTGTCTCGCACTCTAGCCCCGCGCCATCGCAAGGCGACCAAGATGTCAGACAAAACGCCTAACAAGGGAGGTTAGGCAAGTGTAAATTCCCGATCTTGCCCAAATTCAGTATATTTGTTTCTTATCCATGTTGATGACGACTGACGGTAGTATTTTTTCCTGAGTGTCAATTTCTAGGGTACTTTAGGGGAG
>NW_026267752.1:21090-21315 GCF_000697945.3 Frankliniella occidentalis
CCTAATCGACCTGTCGGCTCCCCAAAGACACCAACGCCAGCAGCCAAGGACTTCTTAAACCTGAACAGGCAGGCAGTCTCCACCTCCAACAAGCGGGCTGTTGGGAGCTCGTCAGAGCTAGCCACCACCGGACGGCTGGCCGCTGAGAAGAGGAGCACACCCATCTTCACCGGCAGCAGGGGCCGTGGACGTGGTGGGGGGTCCAGGAAGCCGTCCGACTCATCG
>NW_026267752.1:21365-22244 GCF_000697945.3 Frankliniella occidentalis
ACAAAACGACCCTAAAAATCCCAGGTCGCTAGCTCAATTCGTTCTCCAGTTATCGTGTTGACAGACAAATAGACGCGAAATTTTGATCATCACTGGAGTAATAGGCTTCGCTAATCGCTCAGCCAATTATGATTTGTTTGTTCTTCAGTTTAACGCTAAGAAGTCTCCTCTCCTTAACCCGCCCTTCTGCTTTGGAAAAGCTGTCCAGCGGGCTTTTGCATACGACCTCGTGTCTGTCTGTGTGTCTGTTCCACTAGAAGGAGATGTGCTAGGGACTTGAAATTATCAGGGTATCTGGAGGTTCACTCCAAGTGAACGAAACGCTTACGGCAAGTCCTGGCAACCACCACTCGGCCCGACCATCGCCGCCGGCAGGCCAAGCAGGCCCGGCCCCTGCCGAACGGCGAATCGAAGCGGAGCTGGCAACTCCGTTTTGTGGAAGAGCGGGCCTGTGGCCTGCTTGTTAGCCCGCCCTTCTGCTTTGAAAAATCTATCCAGCGGGCTTTTACAAACGACCTCGTGTCTGTCTGTGGGTTTGTCTGTTCCACTAGAAGGAGATGTGCTAGAGACTTGAAATTTTCAGGGGATCTTAAGGCCCACATCTAGAGAACGAAACGCCTACGGCAAATCCTGGCAACCACCCCTAAGGGTGTGGATGGGGTTATCCAAGGTCTAAAAATTCTTCCAAAAAGTAAATTTTTTCATGTTCTCCTAAGGGGTAACTCGTCATAGTAGAGTCATACGGGCTAAAATTTCGTCCGCTTTGCTCTATCTCAAACCGTTTAGGCGCTAGAGGGTCTTTTTTGACGAAAATAAGCTAAAATTTGCCATAGTGAACAATAAGTTGTAGAAAAAGGCCTAACAAGCAGGCCCGCCCTT
>NW_026267752.1:24174-24678 GCF_000697945.3 Frankliniella occidentalis
GGCTGAAGGGTCCCTGGATCATCTAGTATCACTAGACCGTAATTTTTACATAACAATCTATCAAAATTCAAACTTTTAATCGAACAGTAGAAGTTAAATTTCCCTAAGTTAAGAGTAAAATTTCTCCGACAAATGCTGTGAGTATGTCTAATTTTGAAGCCGGAAGGCTCTGTTCCCGAATACCCTCCCATTAACTCGTCTCCGGTGTCAGCGCCGCAGGCCTAGCTATATGTGCGCCAGGCGCGTCGCAGCGTAACAGTGTTTCGTGAGATATCGCGAAGCCTGTTACGCGAGACGTGGTCTGGCGTACATATAGCTAGTATTATTGGCTAAGCGATAGTGAAGCCTATTACTCCAGTGAAGATCAAAAAGTTTCGCGTCTGTCTGTTTGTCCGTCTGTTCGCACGATAAGTCGAGAACAGCTTGAGGTAGAAGGCTCAAATTTTTATTGTAACTTTGATTCATAAAAAGGAAGAACTGTATTGATTTTGAGCCCTATGGCTC
>NW_026267752.1:25391-25839 GCF_000697945.3 Frankliniella occidentalis
GTCTATTAAAAAAACTTGTTTCAAAACATCTTTCTTAGAAGGAACTCGTCAAAGTAGAACCTCCCTTGGGACCAAAATTTTGTCCGTTTGGCTCTATCTCTAACCGTTTGGGCGCCAGATTGCGTTCTTCACACGAAAATTACCCCAAAACATTTTAATGGTTTTTCTCAGATATTTTGAGGTCTCCGGTAGGGTAGTATGTCAAAGTAAAACCCCGAGGCACAAAATTTGTGACTTTTGAAGCCGAAGGCCTATTAACGACCGTGCGTTTTGCCCGATTCCGGTGTCAGCGCCGCAGGCCTAGGTAGATGTATGCTAGGGTGTTTCAAAAAGATAGATTCGGCGGAGAGGTCGATTTTTCGGTGCGCCTGTGTTTTTAGAGTACCGCTCAAAACATCCAAACGAAATCGGACCCGATTTACGCGGTGCGCCGCGTTCAAAGTTTCGG
>NW_026267752.1:30653-31019 GCF_000697945.3 Frankliniella occidentalis
ACCATGCGCTAGAAATAATTGATTTAGTATCAACGCGCGCAGGGTCCCCGCCAACTCTCTTGAGTTGGGTGCGGCAACGTATTCAATTAAATTTGTGGTGTGTCCTATGCGCTGCATCATTTTTGCATCGGTGATGAAGTGGGTTGCTTTTCCATTTCACTTTACTCCGTAAAAGGACATTTACGGAATACAGTAAAGCAAATAGTTTTCTCTTTGTAAATCCACAAACGTCTTGTTATCCGATGACGCTGGCCGAGTCGGTATTCTTCTTTTCTTAGATTAGGGGGCTAACAGACTAAAGACACATACTAACCAAACATACTAAACTTTAGTATGTAACATACTAAAGAATAGTATACATACCGA
>NW_026267752.1:35921-36215 GCF_000697945.3 Frankliniella occidentalis
GACGGAGTAATAGGCTTCGCTAATCGCTCAGCCAATGAGGACGAAGCAGTACTCACCGGGGCCGCGGCCTCCCGTACGGCCTCCTTGGCCGCCTGCTTGGCGGCGCGGCATCCAGCCGCCTCCGCGCGGCGCACCGCCTCTCTCATCGCCGCGGGCAGTCTTGGTTGCAGGGGTGACGTCTTGGGCGGCGCGGGTGGGGCGCACGTCTGCGGCCTGGCGCTCGCCCTCTGCCCCGAGGCGGCTGTGAACAGGCTGTAAGGAAAAGAGTAAGACAGTGCCAAGGACACATCACGC
>NW_026267753.1:0-300 GCF_000697945.3 Frankliniella occidentalis
TAAAGACGCGCTTTACAGCGAGGCTCAACGACGAGCAGGGCTCCTCATTGCTGCAGTGTAGTTAGGGTAGTAGTGAGGGAGAGAGAAATCGCCTGGAAAGTGTGTTTAGGGGCACTACGGAGCGACGGGCGGCGGGCGTGGCGTGGCGCGCTGCCGGGCGGCACCGAGGGCCCAAGTGCCGTCACGACACACCCGGGGGAAGCAGGAAGGGGCGGGGTGGGGAGGGAGGAAGAAGAGGGGGACCGCGAAGGGAAAATTAACTCAAGCGACAGAGTATTTTTATTTTTCTCCGTGCCGTCC
>NW_026267753.1:8350-9902 GCF_000697945.3 Frankliniella occidentalis
CTCCCGCCCATCCTCCTCCCGTACGCAGCGCGGCGCTGCTACCGCTAGTAGGCGCCTCTCGTGCACATTTTTGATTCCCACTAATCGCATCCGCGGCTGCGCGGAAAGAGGGAAGAGGGGGGGGGGGGCTGGAAGCCGGAGGGGACCCAACAGAAGCTGAGTGGGGGCGTCCCGCCCGGAGATGACAATACTAGACTCGCCTCGTCTATTGGCAACGGGGGAAGGGTGTCACGGAGGCTGGGCTCGAGCTCCTCAGCCCTTTGGGAGCGGTATAACTTGGAAGACGCGCACCGCCTCCCGTTCAGTTGTCGGCGGCGCGCCGTCTGCGAACGAACAAGCCTCTCCCCCGCCATGGCGCCCCGCGTCGTCCTCGCCATCGCCGTCCTGGTGGCGGCGGGCACGTGCGCGGCCTCGGACACCACGACCACCGCCTCCAGCACCACCGCCGCCTCGACCCTGGGCGACGCAGAGGTCCGCGCGCAGGCCGCTCCCGCAGTGGCGGCCCCGTTGGACGAGGCGACGTTGGCCTACGAGGAGGACGAGCATGCCGACAACGAGGTCAGTGATGCAGCTCTATGAACTTAGCACGATGTGTCTTGTCTTAATGACCCTGAAAACGCTTTCTATTTATGAAATGTCGCTGACTTTTGCGCGAGACGCGATGCGGCCGGCCTTTTGCATTGCACTGCTCTGCATCTTACGCATCTTCGGTGACCTCAATTTTACAAGATTGTCGAGTTAATTAGGACAGATAACAATGTAGAGATCAAAACCGAGCAGCGCGGTCTTGCCCTCACTCGTCGTGGATCATTCGTCACAAGAGATGTACACTACCGCCGCAGCTGCCCCGATCTCGAAACTTTTCTTCTAGCTTTTTTTTTCTTGCAACCACAGATAAGCTGCGCATGCTTATGCTTTACCTAAGGTGTACTTTGCTAAGCGAAGCTGCTTTGAGGTGCTTTGTAACCACTGAACCTTAGGGTAGCTGATTTTCGCCGTCTGTGTTTTCCTTTTTTTCTTATTTTTTTAATGTGCAAATTAATCACTGCGTGTATCTTCTTTATAAGCTGCTATTAAAACTGATGTTTACATGGTTTAGACTTGCTACGATTATCATTTATTGGATACGTTCTAGATAGAAATCAGCCAATCAGAGGTCTCCAAAACCCACTAGAACGTATCCAATGACAATCGTCGCGTGTCAGAAACGCTGCGTGTATCTGGACAGCTAAGTGCTAGCTGAGTCTACATTAGACTAATTCGTTGATTTCGTCGTTTTTTGGTTCACTCTATACCTCAAACGTATATAGAGAGGAGAATTTATTTCTACCGCCCCTCCTTTGCAGACTTCGGCGGACGACCCCGGCGACCCCGGTCGGCAGGGCCGCTTCATCCATTGGATGAGTCGCGGGGACTCTAGCCGCGGCCCGCACCCCACCATGGCCACCTTCTCGCAGAGGGCCTCGCAGCTCGGAGACATCCTCAGGAGGGCGGCCAAGTTCTTGTCCGCCTTCGCCTCTGCACAGGTCGGTGAACACATGTGGATGGGTGG
>NW_026267753.1:16327-16938 GCF_000697945.3 Frankliniella occidentalis
AGACCTAAAATCGGGCTTTAAAGGAGCCCCGTGACCTGTGGTGGGTCAGTACAGTTTAACCAACGTACGCGTCAACCGTCTCACAAACCCCGGGAGTATGTTCTGACCACTGCGGATGGAAGCGGCTGATCCCTTTCCGAACTCCGAAGTCGCCAACGACTGCGGTGGGATGAGGAATTAAAGTACTCCCTCATTTTCAAAAATTTATTTTTTTGTCCGGGTGGGTGAGAGGTGCGTGGCGTGACCATTTACAACGCCGAGCGCACTTATTTCTGCAGTCGGTTCTGATAAAAGCTGCCAGTGGACGTGTCGCTACAAACGGGGACGTGGCCCCCGATGCGTACTGCGTGGGGAACGCCGACGTCCCTGTTTGTAGCTACACGATTGAAGCTGCAGCCGACAGTGCCCGAGTCAGCTTAAACTGAACCGTCTATAGGCGAATGCAGCACTTCCGCCAATGCTAGAATATCAACCAGAAGTAAACAGCGCTAAGAACTAAAGCAGAAACGAAACATGTCAATGCCTCTCCGAAGCTCTCGCCTTGTCCAAAGCGCTCGGAGGGACCCGGGGCCGCTGCGGGGCTGTCAAAATAAGATACGGTTTGGCCGACC
>NW_026267753.1:16988-23383 GCF_000697945.3 Frankliniella occidentalis
CACTATCGGATGAATTTCTGCGAGCATGGGTGGGGCCATTTTCATAAAGCTCTTTGACAGGAGATTGGGGTACTACGGGTAGTCGCACTAAATCTAGAAAATGTAGGGCGGACAAACGGTTTTGGGTCGGTCCGAAATCGCCAGGTCGTAAAAACGCGGGTCGTACAAACGACGCGCTCCCGGGGCCCGGTCACTCAAAAGTAAATCAGAGAAAATCAGAAAAAACTAGAAAAACAAATTAAGAAAAATCAAGAAAAACAGACAAATTTGTGTGGAAAGGGGTGGTGGGAGAGGTGCACCAACTTAACCAAACCTTAAATTTAAATACTTGAAAGGAAAAAACGACAGGCTCATATGCATGACACAGTACGGCGCCCGGCCTGGCTGGTCACGTCTAGCCGGCCCGGGCCGGGCCCAGGCCCAGGTGATAAGCGTAACGCTTTGACTAACGACGGGCCCGTCGCATAGGACAAAAGAATAGCCTGGCCGGCGGCGCGGGCGGGCTTGTGGTGGCCGCGGGTTCCCACCACATCCTCATTGTCGGTATTCCTCTGTTTATTCACTTACGCCGAATCGGCGCGCGCGCGCGCGTTGGTCTTTGAAGCCAGACACATGCACCGAGAGAAGCTATTAGTCCGTATGACTAAATTCGTGTTGAAGGAAACAAAATTTACTCCCTAAATCCAACGAAACGTTTAATCAAGCTTTGACAATCAAATGTGATCAGCCCAACCAAAGATATTCTCAAACTGATTACTTTACATCGACCTGACTAAATTACTCAATCAACACAATTGAAATTTGGTCGACGGAAACAAAATTTCGTTGGTTTTCTCAACACTAAATTTCGTTGAGTTGAACAATCGGTTTTCTGAGTGTGGGCATTACCAACTCTGTACTCACAGTGGTGTAGTATGTAGTCCTCGTCAAACAGGAGATATCTCGTACGGGCGCCGGCAAAAAAAAATCAGTGAGGACTTGTCATGGCCAGATGTGAGATTTGCCCGTTCATGTTTAATAAGCACACGCGCGCCTGTGAGTCCGGGGGCTTTTTAAAGGGAAACCACGGCGCTCAAGTTGTCATGTCGATAAGCCAGTTAATAACTGACCGCAGTCCACCCACCATCGCTGCCGAAACGTGGCTGGGTCGGAGTCAGTTTGGCACAAAGTTTGTCCATGGCCCGTATGCGTGCTAGACTCGTGTTCACGACGCGTGTGAGTTCAAGCGCTCGTGACGTAGTCACGCGAACAGTGAATGAGCTGCGCTTAAGCAGATCTTATCAATTTGCACATGGTATGCCGACGAGGTGCATCGACGTACCGGTGTCGGGGTGGGACCTTATCAGTCATAAATCAGGCTAAGCCAAAAGCCGCGAAGTTCGAAAAGACTTCTAAGGAAACAACTCCGCACACTTTACGACTTCAAGCAAGTCGGCTGACGCTTACGTAGAAACCACAACCAAAAGACGTGAGTAAGATTGGGCTGACCAAATACCCTTTTTCCGTTTTTTTCATAGACGCGAAAAGGTTTGGCACTCATAAATAGTATTTATTGAGATAGCAAAGAAACATCTACAAGAATCAAAAATAAATAACTACTAGAAACAATCACAGCTCATCATTATCTAACTACCCAGCAGCCGCAACATCCCTGGGCGTGGAAAACACGGCCAAGAGCACATTAACCCCTCCATTTGGAAGTCCTCGCGGTGCAGCGGGAGGACCGGAATGTGCTTTCCACCGCGCCTTCTGGCCGGGAGGGGCTGGGGCAGCTCAGGCCCGCCCGAGGGCCCGCCTCACAGCATGGGCTCGGTGGTGGTGTGCATCTCGGGCTCCTGGAGGTAGGCGCTGTAGGCGAGGGCGTGCGCGTCCCAGGCGCGCTTGTTGACCCAGTGGCTGCCTCCGCCGACGTAGCCGCTCTGGCCGCCCGACGCCACGGGGGCCGTGCCACCGAAGCCGCCGCTGCTGGCGGAGCTGCCCGCCGAGCTGCCGGCCGACGCCCCGCCGCCGCCGCCAAAGGACGACCCGGACGAGCCTGCTGACGACGAGGAGCCGCTGCTCGCGCCGCTGCTCGTCGGGAAGTAGCTTCCCCCGGTGGGCGCGCCGTACCCGGAGCTCGGCGGACTGTAGCTCTGCGCCGGCGGGTTGTAGCTCTGCGCCGGCGCGTTGTAGCTCGAGCTCGGCGGATTGTAGCTCGTGGAGGGCGTGCCGTAGCTCGTGCTCGGCGGCGTGTACTGCTGCGGTGCGGGCGCCGGCGCCGGCGCGCCGTACCCGGAGCTGGGCGGCGAGTAGCTGCTGGCCGGCGGCGAGTAGCTCTGCTGCGGTGCACCGTACTGGCTGCTGGGTGCGCTGTAGCTGCTGCTCGGGGCTCCGTACCCGCTGCTGGGTTGCTGCGAGCCGCCGCCGCCACCGAAGCTGCTTCCGAGGCCACTGCCGAGGCCGCTGAACAGGCTGGACAGACCGCCCTTGCCGCCCCCGCTGCCACCCCCGCCGCCGCCCCCGAGGCCACCGAGGCTGCCGAGACCGCCGAGACCGCCGCTGAATATGGAGCGCACCAGCAGGATCTTGGCGATGATGAGCGCGATGGCGGACGCCTTGAGCGCCAGCGTGGACAGCAGGCCGAGCAGCGGCGCGAGCAAGGCGGCTTTGCCCAGCAGGCCGAACATCATGGCGCCACCCATCTTGGACATGTTCTTCATCATCTTCTTCATCATCTTGCTTTTCTGCTTGCTGGCCTTCTTGTCGCCCTTCTGCTTCTGCTTGATCTTCTTCTTTATTGCCTTATTGCCGCCACCCTTGCCGCCACCCTTGCTGCTGCCTCCCTTCTGTCGAGCTGTGAACAGATTTCAAGTGGTCAGTCGCTAAGTTACTGCCGCGCACCCGCCAGCAGTCCACCACCGTACGTACTCTCGACCAGATCCTCCAGGTCCACGTCAACGGCATCCGCGTCTCTCCCCGTGCCGATGCCCACGCCGCCGATCGCAGTGCTGAACCAGGAAGGCAAGCGGAAGCGCAGGACGTGGCTTTCGATGAAGGAGTCGACGTTGTGCTCCATCAGAGCCTCCAGAGCCGTCTCGGAGTCGTCCTCATCGTCGGCAACCCTCGCCTCTAGGACGTGCTCGGACAGCGGGGGTGGTGCATCTTCAGACACGCGCACTAGCGACACGTAACTGCCGAGGAGGCTGTAGGTGTGGACAAAGACACGAAGGGGGAGTTAAAATGTGAAAGATATACGGTTCGACACACGTGAAATTACTCTATCGCAAATTACTCACTTGACTCTTTCCATACGAGATACTCTGTTGACGAAGACTAACAGCTTGCGCTGAAGACAGGTTGCGGAGAAGCCGAGGATGCAGTCCGAGACGACGCCCCGGAGGGCGCTCCAGGCGCTGGGCTGCTCCACGGGCTGCAGGGCCGTGCTCGCCGCGCTTGCTGGCCCCGGGCCGGGCGCGGGAGTGCTGGTCGTGGTGAAGGTAGTCGGGCTGGTGGTGAAGGCATGGTGCGAGACACCCGCGTCGAGCTCGTTGCCCCTCTTGGAGGTGAAGCGGATCGCCTTAGCACCGCGCTCTGCACGACGAGGTGAAATCACAGGTACGCATCAGGAAAAACACAGTTGTTTATAAGGCGTTTGGTGGTTATCCGTCACCGAGGGGGCAATTACTCACTTTTAAAGTGTACACATGATTCCCGAAATCCTTGATTCCCATCGATTCCCGTCCACTTATGTTAATTTCTTAGGTTTTCTGGTGGTAGAAAACGCTTATTTCGACTAATTTGTACGAGTTCCACTAGTTTCCCGCTTATTTTTAGTTGATTTCTATTGATTGTGATTAATTTTTATCCTGATGATCCCCAGGCAGGTGTGCACATGATTCCCGGAGTTATTGCCCCCTCGTCCGTCACAGTAGCATATCGATATTCGTTTTCTCTTTCATTTATTGTGTACGGTCAGCGGTTCAGGTAGGTCACGCGGGTTCTTCTGTATCGCCCGCAGGCGTACGAGCGGAGCGGGCTTTGCCTATACTTCACGGCCGCTCGCGCATCTGCGAGCGGTACAGTATCCCGGTGCTCAGCTCACTCACCTCCAAACACGTGCTCGGCGCGCAGGTGTGCGCTGGTGTTGCCCAGGATCATGCTGCCCGCGAGCTTGACGGGCTGCTGCTCGCCCAGGCGGGCCTTCACCACATCCGCCAGCCCCGGCCTGTCCTGCTGGCCGCTGGACTCGATGGAGGCGGCGCCGGCGGCGTCCGCCGAGGCGTCTGTCGTGGTGCTGAGGAGCGCGACGGGGGACTCGGCCACCACGACGTCGACGTCCCGGCTCGGCAGGGCGGACGAAGACGAGGGCTCGGCGTGCCCCAGGGTCGCGCTCGCGCCGAGGACCGCGACGACGACGACGAGCCACGACGGCGCGCTCGCGGAGCACGTCATGGTGGTGGTGTCGGCGGCGCGACGCGAGGAGGCCGACCCCTCACAGTGTGTCTCCGGGTCGCCTCGAAAGCAAACTGTTAGGCGTGTCGCCGAGGCGGGGACTTATATTGACGTCGTCGCGTCCTCCAGCGACTCCAGCCGCCCCCGCTCTGCCCCGCCCCGCCCCTCCTTCACGCGTCCTTCCAGCGCCGCGGAATCACGGTCGCGTCGTTGCGGTGGCGTCCCTGGGCGAGGGGCGCGCGCGCGGTGGGTGTGCCGGCCGCAGGGGTGAGCCGGATTGGCTCGGAGGGAGGGGGGAGGTAGTGTAAGAGGTGAAAGACGGGTGAGAGTGGCGGGAAAGGTATCCAGCAAAAATGGCAACCACCACATCTGCACCACCAGTTCTAATCGCATGTTTCTGGACCCGTTTCAGACACTTAGTTTGTACAATTCATTCTGCGATGATACGCGACAGAAGCAGCCCTTTGCCCATCAATCCTTTGAACTTTGAATGGTGGAGGTGGGGGGTGGTCCCCGCCGTTTAGCTCAGAGTCCGGGAGCGAAGGTCAAGTGAGTCTAGACGTGAGTTGTTGTAGAAGCGGCGCGAGGTGTCAAAAGTCACTCAATATCCGCGTGGCGTTGACACGTTGACAATGCACTACCATATGTCCGATAAGCACTTTTTCCCAAGTTCTCCCCGGGATATTTTTTTATTTCCGATTTTGTTGAAACGATAAGGTAAGAAGAAGAAGAGAAATACATCTCTATTATTTTTAGACAGTCTTTTTAGGCTATCTCTACTCGAAGGTAAAAACTTCCCATTTTGATAAAAGATCTCCGTTTTTATCCTGGTTTTTCTTAAAGTTGCCAAGAAACATTCCAGCTTTTTGTGTTTTTGTACTTTTGTTTCTTTTCAATGTGTCTTACGAATGTCTATCTACTTTGTTTACGGAACTTCTGAATCCCCATCATACCCTCTCGCCTCCCCAAAGAACTGCCAGCACTCCTGGGGCAGACGGCAATCATGCCGATACACAGCCACCACTGACCCATCGACGTCTACCCCGTGAATCCGAGTAGCATAGTTTCCACCTCACAAATTGCAGTAAACTGTATTTTGGTTAGGATTTCTATGCGCGAGCACTGCCTTTTGCAGCTTTCGCCTCGGCCGTCTCAGTGCATGCTATGCTGCTGCTGCAGGTCGCCTGCAGAGGCCGTCACCCCGCGCGGCCGCAAACAAGTGAAATTTGTCCCCAAAGCGGGTCGCATCGCTGTGCCACTATTGGGAAGGGACGGGCGTGACACCAAGCAGGCCGTAGTCACGACGTGCGTCTCGATACACCGGCAGCTTCTCCCACAGGCCTAGGCCCCGCCCGCGCCCGCGCCCGCGCCCGTGCTGCGGTGTGGTGGTGTGGGAGTCTGCCGGAGACGTGGCGCGAAAGGGAAGCTCATGGCCTACAGCGGCGCCCGGAGCACGCCGTCGAGGAAAGTGCATTCCAGAGGGAGACAAATTATACTGTATCCTTGTTCACGCACCCCTAAGCCCGAGTCTCACAAGGGAACCCCGTCAAGTGTTAATTCCCGATTTTCATTCTACTTTGGGAAATTACAACCTTGCGAACTACACGACGTGCGAGAGTAAAGAGACGTATTCTATTCTAAATACTCGTCAACACGACGCACGATGCGTAATCATAGCCACGTGAGGTTGGTTCTCGACGTTTCTTACTCCTCGCACGCCCCGGACCCGGGATCCGCACTGAGAAGGGAGTCTTGTGAGGCGGACCATATGGACCGACTTTAAAACATCGTGCCAGGGCGGATGATAGTCCGTGCGCGTGCACACCAAACGCTGCACAATAACTTGCGCTCCACTCGAGTTTTCACATTAATAGCGGAATATGCGTCAGTAAAACGCCCCCCTCATCCTCATCTCCCATCCGCTCCCCGCGGTCCCACCGCACAGCAGCGTGACACCGCCCCCC
>NW_026267753.1:23433-27362 GCF_000697945.3 Frankliniella occidentalis
GTCCCTCCGAGCGCTTTGGACAAGGCGAGAGCTTCGGAGAGGCATTGATATCTATCGTTTCTGCTTTAGTCCTTAGCGCTGTTTACTTCTGGTTGATATTCTAGCATTGGTGAAGTGCTGCATTCGCCTATAGACGGTGCAGTTTAAGCTGACTCGGGCACTGTCGGCTGGGACGTGGAACGCCGGGGCAAGTTGCAGCTGAGGGCGCCTGGAGGGTAGGCAATCAGCACACAAGCTATCCCTTAGGTTTGGGGGCGGGGAGTGGGGACGAGCCCCATTGTGTTCGTTTAGATGCGTCCAGTCATTATCTGTCTTATTCCATTAAAACAACAATTTATTATATTACGCTGTCTGAGAGTAGGGGCATACTCTTTTGGAGTGTGTAGCTGACGTGCATTTGTGTCATTTGGTCCTTCCAAGCTGTACAGCAGAATTTGACTCTTTTTGTCTTTTATTCCACAGTTCTTGTAATAGTAGGCCTAAAGGTATTTTATAGTTAAAATTTGAAACAGAAGTTAATTGAGTGGAATCATTTATTCTGAACTGGATGAGGACAGTCATGCATAAAACCAATCTACCACAAAATAAGGTAACTCAACATACCAAAAAGAAATCATAAAAGGTGCATGCAACCAGAGGGAAGTCCTTTAGTCAGAGTTGAATCTAAAGCCTAGTCCAACAGTGAAAATCCAAAACACAATACAGCTCAAACAGAGTTGGATGCCAAGGGAGCATTCTGCAGTATGATTAAAACAACATCTCTTTTAAATCAAATACATCGCACTTAATTTAAAATTCACGGTTTGGTACAAATGCAAAAGAAAGCTGGCTTGAAGTAAGGTTGGAAAGCTACAGTGAGGTATTAAGTGGGGAAAACTTCTCAATGATTTGGTGCTCTCCGGGACCAGAACCTTGCTCGAAAATCATCAGAGCAAGTGAGGAATGCCGCAGTTGTAGGAGAATGTGAAATATGTCTTACAGGGCCGTTATGACCTGTACATGAAATAAAAATGAGTAATGTGGAAATTTCATGCCACAACAACACACAATGATGTCTTTAAATGAAAAACAAAGATCACTAAATAAATCTTACCTAGAGATAAGAGGTGCTTGCGGGACGCATTTCTGGAATTCCAGGCACATAGTGAAGTAGTTGCTTCATCAGGGAACATGACAAAATCCTCTGTATGGTTAAAGACAGCCTGAGTTTTGTGTTCTTGCTTGCCTGTAAAATAGCAAATACCATAGGAAAACATTCCAGATCCATTCAACATAAAATTACTACAATGGATTTACCTGTGGTCCCGGCTCCAGTATAGGCAATCAAACACCGGCTAGTATTTAACTCCCACAATTTGACTAAGGAATCTTTTCCAGTTGAGAGTAGGTACTGCAATGGAGAAAAAAGTGCACATAGATTAGAATTTTTAAAAGAAGAAAAAGAAAGATGACATTTTTAAGTGTTCATAATTGCATACCTTGCCATTGCGAGTAAATGTGACAGAACACACCTCTGCTCCACCATGAGCTTTAATAAAAGTATTGACACATCTATTAGAAACACCATCCCAAATCTTGATGCTTCCATCACGGCTACCAGATGCAAAAACTTTTGCGTCAGGGGAATATCTAAGAGTTAAAATAAACAATAAAAAGATTATTTGCCAGAAATTTTACTCCAGTATTTCATTTTCTAAAACTAGATAAAATCGATTTCTGATGTGAATTTTAATCTTACTTTATGGTAGTGATTCCTGATGTATGTTGATGACTCGGGATGTTACAAACAAAAGCTTGAGCAGTTTGCACATCATATAACCTTATCACGCTATGGTTTGTGCCAACAACAATGAAATCACCCCCTGGATGGAAAGATAGACATTTCACCTGATCTGCATCCTTAAAGAAAAATATTTGATTTAGTGACGTTCGTTGGATGTTAGTTAAAATAATATATGGAACAAATCTCAAGACGTACAGTAATAGTGCGGAATGCTTTCTTTACAGAGGTTTTGCTGTAGTCAAAAAGCTTTACAGTATAATCTCTAGAACCAGATGCAAGAATAGGTTCACGAGGGTGAAACTCAAGGCAAGTAACCTCCTCTACATGATCATAGAGAGTTCTTATAACAGGATGTCCCTGAGATTCTGGTCCAGAGGATTCCATACCAGCCTCAGGCGCAGATTTAGCCAACATTCTGCTTACATCAAGGATCTGAGAAAATATAGTTGAATTGATTAAATAAAAAGCAGCTCTAGGCCAAATTATAAAAATAGGAAAGTAGATTAACCTTGATAGATGCATCTTGACTTCCAGTTGCAACCATCTGCGCGTCTGGACTAAATGCACCTGCTCGACAAGGACCTTTATGTGAAGTAACGTAAGCTGTTTCGTACATAGCTGGTTCTGCTGCATTGGTATGCATCTCTGTCTCAAACTCCAAATCTGAAACATAATAAAAACAAATTACAGACACTGACAGTTGATGAGGCATAGGTTTGGAGAAATGATCACAAGTTACCGAGGCCTGGTCCAAGGAAACTATCAGGGCTAATGGAGGCAGTTAAGCCTTCCTTTTTTCGTTTCCTTTGCATTTCGTATTCCAAACCTAACATCATCAAATTGAAAAGACGATCGCTGGGTGGACATGGCGGATCAGGATTGGTGACAGATTGCACTTCAAGAGCCTGCTTTTGGTTGCCGTCATAAAAGAGCTGGCTGGAATAAACACAAAGAATGTAAACTACATAGTTTCAGTAGTGTTAACATTCAAAAATTGTGTAAAAATGTCATATATTTGAAATGAAGACAGGTTATGACAAACATTAAAAAGAACTATTGCAATGAAATAGAGAGGGTAAAATGACCAATAATTATCAAAACAACACAACTATTTTACCTGACCATGAGGCGATAAAGAAGTTCTCTATTTTTTACTACATTTTTGGTTTCTAAAGTGTCAGGAGGAGGTAATGGCACTGTTGGAATGCCAGGTCCCGAAGGTAGCGGACCTGAGTTTGCTGCCATTGATATATCTCTGAAAATAAAGTAAAAGGTATGAATTTAGAGCTACAATAGGCGAAATGTATATAAATGTTTCAAAGCAGTAACAACATCAACATACAGAGCATAACCAGCAACGACACAGTGTTGTTGACACCGGCTACAACCTACAACAACCGTAACTGAAGTATGACAAATCTAGTTGTAGCTGAGCTCAGGGGAGGACTGCAGGCAGACATCATGACGAAAGACGGATATTGTAAACAAACACTGACAGGATAGGTTAGTTTAGTGTTGTGCGTCAACATTTTTTTTTTGTCCAAGGCTTTACAAATTTTGTGGACATGGTGATCCCTTCAACACATGTTGGACCTCCCAAGCTAATCGATTTTAGCTGTCGCATTCGTGAACCAGACAGTGGAAGTGCAGCATGTCTTCTCACTTTTGAGGTAAGTTTTTCAAACAATTTTTCAACAAAAATAAATTCTCACGACTTGACTGGACTTGACTGTCGAACTAACTTAGAAATGTTGCTCAAAATCATTTTCTATCTTGTAACTGACCATTTTAGAAATTCATGTCCTTTTTTTCCCTCTGCTAGGCATCAAGGCATCGTATTAATTTTAATTCTTCTCTTTTAGCTCGAAGACAAAGAAGGCGTCTCAACAAATCAGGAAGGAAATACTTCCATTGTAAATATGGAAATGCAACCATCAACCTTGACTACTTTGCTTGAAGGATTGACACGTATCCGTGATCAGCTGTCATCAGTAGCAAATAAGAAGCAATGACCTTCGTCCCCTCACTCAAACTTCCTCTCCATTCCCCTCTCTTTTAATGTATTCTATGCATTTCCAAATTTGCCTTTCATTGGTGTCAATATCTATGTATTTCCAACTTAAACCTTTGTTTTTGTAAATTATAT
>NW_026267753.1:27412-29116 GCF_000697945.3 Frankliniella occidentalis
CAATGTGCGTTGCAGATAATTTGCAGCTGCCCCTTCGCACTTAATGTTTAATCCAGTGCCAAAATTAGTTATTTGAAAGACCATAGTCATTTAGATACGCATGGGGGGAGAGGCATTTATAAGTGTATTGTATGAGTAAATTATATGTAATTATTAGTAGATGAGCGCTAAAAGTACCGTTTAATATGATTGCAGGAACTCGGCCCAGAAATGTTCTTGACATATGACCAAGAGAAGTCTATGGAGTCATTTTACCCAAAAGAATAGGTGAGTTGACATGACAGTAACCGCCAACGCTGGTCCAATTTGTCTCTGTACAAACACTATGAGGAGCTTCCTTTCGTGTGCATCAAAGGGTGGTATTTGATGTTCTTTGCGGTGCCTTGGTTCTTTGTTGTCGATTTCAATCCTCCTGTGTCAAAATCCAGGCTGATTTGTTATCACTGAAAATGTCCGTAAAAATCTTGGCAATTTGGAAAATTGCTGGTATCGGTTTTGGATTGGTAGGGCAGACTCCCTTTTCACATGCTCTGTCTAAATATCATGGTGCCGACCTTGGGGTATGGCTTTATGGAGTGGCTACTTGCTCGCCGGCCGCCCCCTACAGCAGAGTTCTTAGCCAGAGCGCCTTAGGTAGCCTCCCCGCCCTTAGTTAGAGAGACCAGCTCTTATAAAACTCAAGTTTCTGTGGACAGGGCTGGTTTCTGACAAAAACAAAGGTAGTTTTGTGGTGCCTGGTTCACTCCTGTCAACTCGAATACTACTCCATCGAAATCCGGACCCATCGATTTATAGCCTTTGTAAATTTTGCCATAAATGAAAAAAATTGAAAATCGCTGGAAATGGTCGAAATGTCGAAATTTTGCGCCGCCGGTCCATTTCAAGTGAGTTGCGCCTGTTTTTCTTGGACTGGTTCGCCTGCGAGGTAGGCAGCTCGTCGTACGCTACCCGCCAGATTCAAAAGACCTCCTCTTAAAACTCAAGTGTGTCTGGACAGGGGTGGTTTCTGGCGGAAACAAAAGTAGTTTTGTGGTTCCCTGGTTCACCCCTGTCGGTTCGACTACTTTTCCGTCGAAATCCGGCCCCACCCCTTTTTGCTAAAAATAGGAAAGGCTATAGCCTTTGTAAATTTGGCCAAAAATGAAAAAAATAAAAATTGCTGGAAATGATTGGAATTGGTCTAGCAGAGTCGCCTTTGACCTCCTCTGTCGAAATTGCGTGCTTCCTGCCTCTTTTCCATCCTGTTTCTTCAACTATAAAATTGCGTCTTTGGTTTGTCGCAGGAAGATTGGCCTGGAGGTGACCTGACTTGGACATAAGCAAAGCAGCCTATGTGTCACCTGCAGTATGCTGAGTTGGCGTCGCAGCACACAGCAGGAGGAATCGCTCCTTTTTCTCATGATCGCAGGAATGAATCTGGTAAGTTTTGACTTTCAATGTGATGTTAACTTAAAATACCAGTACTTTTATGGTAGTCATGTCTGGTAAAAGTTTATTTTGGTATTGTTTCTATTTGGGGGTTACTTGTCATTTCTTTACTGCTTATTCTAATTCCATATGTACGGCTTATTACTTGAGCCTAAAATATATAGCTGTGTTCTAATTTTAGTGTGGAACTGGAGGCAAATCATTAGAAATCTTTGACAGTAATGCTGCTATTTATTTCATTTGTATGGTACAGTTGTAGTAAAATAGGAAGTGATG
>NW_026267753.1:35044-39161 GCF_000697945.3 Frankliniella occidentalis
TTGATCAAGGCATTTGGATCATTAAAAGAAAGAATTTCGATCTTGCTGTCATCATTTGGCCCAGACTTTAATTTGATCTGATGGGAAACATCATGATCTGAAACACATAACTCTGATCTCTGTCTCACAAATGTATGCAAATTGGTGTCTGACGAATGTTTGGAGTGGTAGAACGTGCTGGGTATTTGATCAGAGCGGCGATATGTTGCCGCAAGAAGGACCGGACAGTCTCCGGTTCAGCCTGTGAGGTAGGCAAAGGGTGCGGTGCGTGTGCGAGGGGTTGCCCGTGAGCCGGGCGCCTGGACCAACGACTCAGGACTGCGGCGGAACACTGCGCCCGCGGATGTCTGGCGAGCGGGCCGGCGCGGCACGGCGGTGCAAGTCAGCCCGGCGCTATTCCTGTCGGCTGGTAAGACACGCCATTCCCTGCCCCTGCTGCCCTCCCCCTCGCTCTCTCTCTCGCACTCATGGGCGGAGCGCGCCACCACCGCCGGCTGGGAGTGGCAGGCCTGAGGCAGGCCGCGGGGCGCGAAGCCGTAGCCGTAGTCGCTCCCTCGCCGTCGTCCCCGCGCCGTCGGCGAGCTCCGTCCGTTCCTTGTTGTCGAGGCGCACGGGCACGCGGCGCGAGTGGTGGGTGCGCAGCTGCGCCAGTGATATGCTGAGGCGAGGGCTCCAGAGGCCGAGCCGAGCGACGAGCGCCGCACCCCTTCCGTAGGTAGGTGAGGACTTTGAACCTGCACTTCCTGTAGACGCTGCCGACCGGACGACGACGACGGGGGCCGAGACGCGACAGAATCGTGCTTTCGCTGGAGTGTTCGGCCAGCCGTTCAACGGGGTTGGTCGGGGCGGGCGCCTTATGCCGAGGGTGACAAAGGCACACAAAGGCATTGCTCGCAAGGTGTGTTTTCACGGCAACCCCGGCAGGGTGGCGGCGGCGAGGGCGCGGAGTGCGGAGGCGCCTTGGACGGGCGCCAGGTCGGCGTGCAGCCGCCGCGCCTGATGCCTGTTTGCTGGTAAATCGGGGAAATCCTCTATGTCGAACCTCGCGCGATGGCCGCGCCGCCACACCGGCGCCGCCGAGGAGCCCGAGCTTGGCGAGCTCTGGCTGGCCGCCGCGGGCTCCCCCTGGTCCCCAAAGCACTAAGTACTACTTGTCCACCACCCGCCACCCCCTCGGGCCCGCGCCTGACACCCGACTCCTCGTGAAACCGGTAATTTTGGCCGCGGATGTGGGCGCGAGGCTGCAGTAAAAGAGAAGAACCAAACCTCTTTTGTGACGG
The DNA here is from genome assembly GCF_000697945.3 of Frankliniella occidentalis. Classification (NCBI taxonomy): domain Eukaryota; kingdom Metazoa; phylum Arthropoda; class Insecta; order Thysanoptera; family Thripidae; genus Frankliniella; species Frankliniella occidentalis. The sequence goes on from NW_026267753.1 coordinate 36,325, forward strand.
CGGCGGCGATCGCTTAGCGCCGCGGCTCATATGTTGATGGTGGCTGGCTGGCGCTCAGGTCGGCGTTGGGGCGTGGGGGAGGGGCCAGGGGGAGGCCCCCACCGACTAGCCCCACTCGCACACGGGCGCGCTTTCACACCCAACACACACCCCCACAGAAACATTGGCAGCCGCGCGATGCTCTAGCACGGCGAAAGGGTGCCACCTGCGGACCCGCGGACGCGCGGCGGGGCGCGAAGTGCGCAGCGCGGCGCAGCGGCCTGGGGGGCGAGAGCAGCGTGCTGAAGAGTGACTCGGGATCAGAGAGCGCAATCAGTGTGAATTTAGAAAACAAAAATATGAGTTTATTGACGTGAAAAAAAAACACCGTCAAAACCACTTTTTCTTCCCGTGTGAGCTTTCCCAATCAAATCCAGTCACACCCCTCGCCAGTCGCGTCTAATCTTTTGACTTCCAGTCGGTGTACACGTACCCCTCGACAACCACACTCGCCAGTGAAGGCGCCTGCGTAGCGCTGGGTAGGCTGACCCGCCAAGCAGCTGTGTGGGGCCAGTGGCCCACCCTCTCAAAACTCCCCAATCGCAGGGGTTGAAGTGCGGGCGACATAAGCACGGCGGGCGAGGCCGGGGCTGCTGCAAAAAATGTTATAATCCGAAACCTGCGTCAGAGGCTAAGGCGCGGTTGAAAAACAGATCTGTTGTTATTATTATCAATAAATCATAAACACACTGTCAGGTTAGATAAGAAACAAGTACACGACCAGCAAATCTGAGTAAATCATGAAAAACATTAGGCAAATTAAAATTAACACACTACCGTACGAATAAGGACTGGTTGTCTTGGCAACTACTGACCACTAATCAGTAACCTAACAATTTTATGTTGTTCTGAAATCAAAAAGAAAAGGAAGTCAAATTAACAATAACATCTCCTCTGAGAATCGTCAATAGTACGGCCCGTAGTAGAAACCATTGTCATAGTCATCGCACTCGCACTCGTAATTATCACAAATCTTACAGTAGTCGTCATCGCCGTCCCCGTAGTAATGATAATCATCATCATCATAATCGCAATAATCAAAGTCGTCCTCGCGGACAGGCGCAGCTGTCCGCTTGAAGTAGACTACGTGGGTGGGACGGTAAGAGTTGGGCTCAAACTTGACCACCACGTCCAGGGTGTCCTTGTTCTTGGCCGTGGTGTCGTAGCGCAGCGGGAAGCGGCCGGGCATGTAGGGCGGCTGCTGCATGACGGCGTGCTGGCCCCTGTTCTCCTCCACCTGCAGGATGTTGGACACGAGGACGTCGCACAGCAGCATGCAGCCCGAGACCGAGATCTTGTCCGAGTAGTGGGACGCGTACATGGCAGAGGCCGAGAAGGAGACACCAGCGCCAAACCTGTGACCTGGGCGGGGAAATCCAAATTTACAGCTGGACTTGCGAAAATGTGGGGGGTGGAGGGGGGGGGGCTATACAGTAAAAGAGATGAGTGCTTACCCACGTTCTGACCGTGACGGGACACCTCGAAATTGTGTTTTAAAATCTGGGCGACGTTATTCGTTTTCGTGCCGTGCCAGAGCTTGACGACCCTCACGTGCCCATAAGTCTTCTTGTAGTTCTCCTGCTTCTCCTTGAATTGTTGTTCGAGTCCATAATTTTGAACTGCCTCGATGGACTGTATTTCAAGGCGGGTGTCCCGATTAAAATTGTGGGAGCAAAACACTGTAAAAAAAGTTTTGACTAGACAAAAACTTCAGGAATCACTCTATAGTGCCAAAAGTGAAAGAAAAGATAGCTTACAGTCGGAAACAGCTTGGTAATCGGCGGTGCCGGGTGTTAACTTAGTTCTCTCCACTATATGAGCCATGATTATCAACCTCTCTCAAAGCCTGCAAGTTAAGTACAAATTCATTTTTAAAGGGAAGATGTCATCACATCAGGGGTGTATCGGTGTGAACGCGTCGGTGTGAACGCGTCGGTGCGAGCAGGTTTGCCTGCTCACAGGGGCCATGGCGCGTTAGGGGCAGAAGATGGTAGGCAAATCCGCTCGCACCGGCGGGGTGCACCTGGGCATGCGCAGTGTGCCGTTTGTTCTCCCGTCTTACTTCTTCAAGGCCAGCTCTGAGATACCCCCGCCCCCCCCCCTCACAGAAAACGTTCCACCACTGACGTTTCCAGGGACAATACGCATATTTCATGACTTGCAATACTTTGAATACCTGAGCTCTATCTCTGGAATAACAGTCCACACAAACACGTCAACCATAACCTCCAATAACAAGGGCCTTACTCATAGAGTCCCTCAAAAATACGCCAGTGATTTGAGCGCCTCGTTGACGTGGTCATTTGAGCTCGCCTCACTTTGTACACTTGGCTCTAGCTACAGGAGTGGCCCAACTTAACTAGTGGCCCTCTCTGCGGCAGCCCCCGCACTCTTGCGTTTGTTTGTGCCGACTTGACTTGGGCGGGCGGGTAGGATGTGGTAGGATGTTCACTGACCTGGGACCACTGAGAGGCTCTGCCGTATGCTGCAGACCGGGGGACTGGGACTGGAACCGGCGAGAGCCCTGCAATCTGAAACCCGAACGGCGGCTGGACGACTGCAAACGCAGCGGCTCGGCTGCTGGGCTGGCTGGACTGATCGCTCTGTCGGACAGGGCGCCGCGCTGCCTGTCGGCTTGCCGTGCCGTGCCGGTCGTGCCGCGCTCAGCAAGAATGACAGCCATCGGCCCTGCCTTGCTATTCGTCGATCGTCGCTTAGCTCTTTTGTTGGCTTGAGGCATAGCGGGCACAGCACCCCCTACTTCCACCCCTCCTGCCGGCTCTCGCCCGGCCTCCCCC
>NW_026267753.1:49482-61906 GCF_000697945.3 Frankliniella occidentalis
GTAGCACTTGCGGGTATGTATGGTGAAAAGTAAAGCACCACTATTTTATTGTCTTATTTATTTTCAATGAATTAATTAAGTCAAAATTCGCATTTCAGCATTGAGTGATTCAGAAGGTTGTGGAGCCTCATGTTCAGGTAGTAGTTTAGACCAGTCTATTTTAGAGGCCTCTAGACCTCAACAAGCTCCACTGCCTGACTATGGTTTAGATGATCTTCATTCTGATGACTCCAGTGGTGAAGAAAATAAAGTTTTGCCATGTAGAAAACGAGGTAAACAACTAAACAGCTTTAGAGTTGAATTTTAACTCTCATGAGTACAATAATATTAATGTTTCTTTGTGTTCCATCAGCACGCGGAGCGAGTCAGTATTAAATTTGCAACATGAAATCTCTCACTCACAAATGTTTACGTTCTTTGTTAGTGAGAAAAGTACACCTGATCTCTCCAAGTTATTTAATGATATTGATAAACGGTTATTGACTCGGCGTTCAAGTGCAGTTTAGCATTCCCCTGGAAAGGAAAAGCTTGCCTATTCAAATTAATGATTTGATAATGTTAACAATTTACTAGTCACTGAAGTGGATGTGTCTAAAGTTTTATACTTAATTGTACATGTACTTTAAACAATTAAGAGTTATTTTATCAAATTTTGTAATTTTAAAAATAATTGTACAATAATATTTATGCATTTGAAAGTACTAACTGCCATATCAGTTGTAGGGCAAGGGTCATTACTCAAATTGTGAGGAATTGACTACTAGTACCACTCAGGATTTTATTAACATGTCATAATATTTACAATGCATGTCTACATACTCAAAGAAAACAAAGAATATTTCTCGCACATATAACTTCATTGAAATTTTCAGACTCTCAACCTTTAATAACGAACATGCTGCAAACCAGATTAATGCCATAGTCCTGCTAAGCACCAACATTTAAATTCCAAGAAGATATACAAAGTATGCACAGACAGGCAAGATTAGAAATAAGACAGGAATTGAGGTCTTTTGGCACACACACTTAGAGCAACATGGCAATAAGCTGTTAAAGACAAGAGATAAAGCAAAAATGTGCCCGCATTCAAAGGATAAGACCTAACATGATTTAATGAAACTTTCTATTGCAATATATTTGAATATGAGCAATTGCCAAACAGTAACATTATGTTATCAGGTTTCACACATTTGGGTACTTCCTACAATCACAACACAACCATTAGTAATAGGATAGGATTTCATTTAAGAACAAAGTTTGAATCATAAATAATAATGCAAAATTAATCATAGTGTTCCCTATAAAGGCAGTACATGAAGTGACTGAATAGTCCAAGCATTGGTAACACAAAACTATTTAATACAACGCAAACATGCTACACATTAGCACACAGATATGGCTTTTATCACAAGTTGGGGAAGAATGACCAATGATAAAAATATTGGTTACCTTGGTAATTGACTCCAATATGTGTGATTTGAAATACTCACATAATATTTTGGAGACCACTTGCTTCAGATAATACAAAGTGTTAAAACAGTCATTATTAAAAGTCCTGGTTCAAGCAATCCACTTTTTTTCCAGGCGCACACAAAACATCATCCTCAAAACTGAGCAGATACATGTGATGAAAATAATTTTATCTTCAAATTCACAAAAATGATATACTGAGCTATAAATGGGTCCCAAAGTTGAGTAAAAAATTAAATATGGAAAATACTTGGCATTTGAATTGATGTGAAAGAAAAAAGCATGTACCAAAACCATTTTCAATGAATGGCGAACCTAAACAACCTTTGGAAGACAAAAATAGCAAAGGAGTTAAGGATCAGGAACTACAAAAATAAGGAAAATTATGGTATACCGTAAATTCTTTTGCAGATGTATCAAGCTGTCATAAAAATTTGTAATGGTTTCTACAATGCTAGGTGAAGAAAACTTTAATATCATCATGGCTCATACAAGATCAAATATCCTTGGATATTTACAGGGGTACAGATAGTTTTCTTCAAATTTTAAAGGCGTAACTCAGCCAAGAGGCCAGAATGACATCACAGGCCATTAACATATTGCTTATTTCATGCAAAGCTTGGATAAAGTCTTACTCAAAGTAAACACCCTATGTGTTATAACAAGTTATATATAGCGTAGTACAATTTTAAGTAAACGAAAACAGAATTACTGGGCCATTAAAAGCAGCAAATATATCAGTCTATTCAAGGCACTGCTCTAACATACAAGCCTTTCAAAATGCACTTAAAAAATATGTATAATATATGAATCCATTTGCAATATGATCTAATAACATGGAAATTTACTTTAAAACAATGATACAAATTTATAAAATTGCTAGAGCTTTACTGCTCAGCGTATTGCATAAAGATAAAAGTAACAACAATCATGACTTACAATTAAGTGCCCACTTGTAATATGTACAAAAACAACCTGAATTAGTAAAAAAGCACACCCTGAATGGTGTGTTAGATATGAATTATGTAGTTCATGTGCTTAAGAGCACAAATTTCATAATGATTGCAATATGTAAAATTGTACAGTAAAATAATGGGACATCTGTCCTTTAACAGCATTCTATGTTTCAAAATTAAGTAGCACTATTACTTATTCAGCTCAGTTTAAAGATGTTAGGCCTACCAGATAGTCAGTACTCTTAATTAACTCCATTTACAACTGAGCAATAACAATTTTTTAATTACGGTACATTTTTGATATTTACAAGTGTGGTTTGAGAACATTAATTCTAGGTTTAATGCACTGATAAGGTGTTTATTATTTCTACTAAAGAGACACAACAAGAAATTTACCCATTAAATGCAGCACTATGTGTATATTCTAGTACTGCTCTCAATTGTGATATTGTCCTCCAAGGCACTTCTCTGACTCAAATGAGTCTATCACAGAGACTACTCTATGGCTCACCCCTCTATTTTAAAGGTAGACATGTAGCATGTGGCTACCTGCTTATTATAGGCAAACTACTGAGATCCTGTCTGATGGAACCAAACTTAAATGAAAGTCTGCCACCATCAGACACTTGCAAAATAAAACAACAACAAAAACCCTGCCAATGAACAGAAGACCCAATTAGAGAATGCAAGAGAGTTCTCTATATAATACTGTTAAAGTGAGTAAAAGTTTTAATTTCAATGAAATAATGTACAATAAAATTCAGACAGAAAACAGGAAAACATTTGAATTACAGGGTTTGCTTTGGAGAAATTAACCAGTTAAAGGTTAACCCTACTGCTACAGAGTTAACACCAATCAGCCATATATGTAAAATCTCGGAATAGACCTTGCTCTTCATCTGTCAAAGGTCTAGGCTCCTTAGGAGGAGTTAACTGAGGCTTTTCTGATGTAAATTCTTCATCAAAGTTGCTCACATCTTCAGAACATGACTGTAGTGAAAATATACCAAACATTTAGGCACATTCAAATGTTAAAACCTTGAATTCAAATGACAAGCAAGTACTTACAACAGTAGGAACAAATGGTGGCTTCACTCTACGTAATAATAAGTCATCCCAAGCTATGTGTCTGAAAAAGGCTTGCTTTTTCACATCTTCAGCATCTCTTTCACTTGAACCCAGGCGCCGTTCTGGATTCTTGCGCAGCAGCTGTTAAAATAAATACAGCAACTTCACATGTCATGCAACAGCCAAAAACTGGAATGTGGGTGCAACAATCTGTTATAATTACCCTTCTCATAATTGCTATAGATTCAAGAGAAAGGAAACGTGGGTAGCGAACTTCATCATTAACAATTGAATCAAATACTTCCTCTTCATCATCCCCAGGGAACGGTGACTGAAATTTATAGAAAATACGGTCAAATGCCATAAAACATAGGTATATGATATAAAATCACTGATAGACAAGACTTATAGACAAACTTACCTCTCCAACCAACATCTCAAAGATAAGAACCCCAAGGCCCCACCAATCCACAGCCCGTGTATATGAAGTCTCTGTCAGCACTTCAGGGGCTAAAAACTCAGGAGTACCACAAAAAGTCCCAGTTCGATCTCCAAATCCCATACCTTCTTTGCACAAGCCGAAATCTGCTATTTTCACATAGCCTTCAGTGTCCAGTAGAAGATTATCCAATTTCAAGTCACTAGAAACAAGATACAGACAATCTATATATTTCCAAAATGGCAGTTTTACATTGTGCTTACATTTTATTTATACTTACCGATAAATGATTTTACTTTCATGCAAATATTGCAAGCCTAACACAACACAAGCAGCATAAAAAATGGCACGGGGCTCAGAAAACACATCAGCATGAATGTGCATCATTAAGTCACCTCCAGCTGCATATTCCATGACAAAACACACATGTGCCTGTTAGAGAAAAAAGGGGATTAAGAAACCAATTGAGAAAATAATGAATTCATGACAGAAATATATCATATGATAAAATAAAATAATACATGAATTTCTACCTCAGTTTGGAAACAGGCAAAAAGATTGACAAGGAACGGATGGCGCATCTGATTGGCAACTTCAAAAATTCTTTTTTCTGAAAGAAGTGACTCAACCTCATCACGTGCAATAATATCACCTTTCTTTAAAGCCTTGATAGCAAAGTATTCTCCCGTGTTGCGATACTGAGACAGTATTACCTAGAAAACAAGAAAGCACTGAAACACTGAAACTTACAGAAAGGTGAAAGAGGAAAACTGTTTTACAAACTGACGTCTCTTACTTTGCCGAAGTGACCTCTTCCAAGTACACTCAATAACCTGAAATTTTCCAATGACATCCCTGTAAACTGAGAGTGCCTACGTGATTCATATGCACTGTCACGGTATTCCAAACCGCGGGCAGCAGGGCGCCTGACAATTTCCGGCTCATCGTAAACAACCTGAGAAAATTAAAGAACAAATTAGAGTTTAATTAACAAATTCCATATTCAAAAATTGGTCAAGTGTTTCAAGGAGCCATAGAGAATGCCACAGAAGGGAAAAACGGCTGCAGTAAAAACTTCTGTAGATCAGCACATAAAATATCATGCGCACAGCAATACAATTCTTAAAAAAAAAAAACTTCTACAAAAGTGGTGTGAGATCAAACAAACACAAAAAGCACAAAAATGTAGTAAAAATTACAATAAATTGTTAAAAAACTAAGAGCCCCCTCCCCCTCCTCCCTTCCATAAACATACAAAAACAGAAGCAGAACATGGGCTGACATAAAAAGAATAAATGACACATAATAGTTAGACAATGGCAACACTAAAGTAGAGTAGAGACTATAGCAGAACAAAACAGAGGCAAAGGAGCAGAGCAACACTTAACATCAAACTGCAAATCACAAGTACCCACAAAACAAATTAATTCAAGGGGAATTCCATATTGAAAGGACAAATCAGAAAGGCAACAGTCATGCAAAATAATCTACTAATTTCTTCCCGTGGAGAGACCCCAAACACATTTCCTCATTTGAATTTATGGCCCTTGGTCCTGCGCGTGGAGTGAAGGACAAGTCCCTTGCTGAGTAAGAGGTAACCTCGACTCAACTGCGCAAGCACAGGGGGCTGGCCTTGTTTTTAACACTTTTCTTCTAGGTTGACCAGGGGAGGCCTGAGCCAGCAGGGTTACCACTTGGCATCGGCATTATTGACCGCACTCCTCCTTCGGTCCAATCAATCAATACATATCACTCAAGAATAAAAGTCCTGATGATTAAGATTGTCGATTGTGGTCCAGACAAGTTACAGATCTGGTCTAAACTTGGGTTTGAGTAAGTCTAATTCTTAGAAACAGGAATGATGTGCACAGCATGCTTTAGCAACCAAGATATGCTGAAGTAATTGAGGCGTAACTAACTGAAAATAGGGACAGATAAAACCGAGAGCACCTAAAAACCACTTTCATGCTCTCTGTGGTCCAACCAACAAACATGCAGGGAACTCTGGAAAGCCATGCTAGAAAAAGACTGGCTTATAAAATCTTCAATCACTGAAAGTGATACCTCATCTTGGGGGAATTCTACGACGGGTTGGGGTGAGGGAGAACGTTGATGACTTGAGTGAGCAGGCTGTTGCTGCTGTTCAGGACCAGGAATCGATAGAGGCCGAATAAGAGGTCCACTGTGGTGCCGATGCAGATGATCAGGAGATCCCTCCTGGTGCAGAAAGTCAAACTCCCGAAGTGCATTCTGTAACTATAAATAAGTGCAACTACCAGTGCTGAGAGACTAAAGTCTACCACAAGATCTGACCAGTGCTTCCTTGAAAGAGAAAGGTGTTCAAGAGGGTAATCGAATCCTATACAACCTAAAAAGTGCAACAAAAAATAAAAAACATTCCAAGTTGTAAAAGAAAAATACAAAATGATGAAGGCAATAAGAGTAGTTGGAAGGAATGTCTCCTTTGCAGCAAACAGAATCACAGTACCACACAGAAAATAAAAAGCAACTTAAAAGTGGATATAATTATCATTATCTTTGGTACAAAAACCAGTGTAAAGAAACTTCTATATTCATTCAACACCGCACCCAAAATCCGAAATAAGACATTTTGATCTGCAGGTACAGACGGCACAGTGCCCAGAGACTACCATTAAAAAAGCAAACAACTGGTATCAATGGTATCAACTGCATACCTCAGGATCAAGCCTCGGTGGTGGTGGCGGCGGGGTGGGAAGCGGAGACGTCCGCTTCTTGTGGACCATCTCTGGGGGTAGCGGGGGCAGCACTGCAACACCCAGCCCAAGTGGCCGTGCACCCGAGAGGCCTGCTGTTTGTGGATCAGGAGCTTCTCCAGGAGCCTCTGCTTTATCTTCCACAATGGTGGCATCCAAGGGTTCCACACCTAAAACCAAGAGACTGAATGTTAGTGCAAGGGTGAGTTTCTCTTCAGAGAACATTAATATCATGTTGAAATAACACTGTGGCTCCCAATATTGTTTCAAAATATTGAACAATATCATGCAAAATCAAGAAAACTAATCTATGATCTTCAAAGACAGGGAGGAATCCCACAAGAGAATATAATGAATAGCTTTTAAAAGAATAATTAAAAATCAACCATTTGAATGTCTAGTTCCATTTTCTCCCAGCTTCAGTTGTCGGACAGACCGACCTGATGGTGGACTTTCAGAGGCCGAACGAGAATTTCCATGGCTGTTGTTGTTTTGAATAGATGGAGATGAGCGTTTTAATAGACGCCCCCAAGTTGCAACATTGATATTCATTTGAGTTGCTCTCGGGAAGTTTTTCACTTGCTGCTTGAATATCTTCCGTTGCCGGCGTAGTTTTGGCTTTCGTGATATCATTGGGTTGAGGAACTTGATCTGAAAGTGGGATATTAAATGAAAATAAGGCAAATAAAAGAATTCAAATAAAAAACACATGTAATAAACAATCTGAGGTAAAGTATATGACAATCACCTCGGCAAAGAGAAGACCCTGCGGTTCTAGTTGTAATGCCATGCCATGTCTAATGTCATCTATAAACTCTTCTAGGCGTAGAAATTTGATGGCACATAATGAGCGCCAATCACGCCAATATATTCCAACTTCTAGTTCTCTTGATTTGTCAAGATCAATGGAGAATCTGATAAAAGGGGAAATGTTGTCAATACCGATTTATGAAGAAGCATTTGAATTTGTAATAATGGTCATTTGTACACACCTTTGATCCCATGCTTGCTGTGAGCAAGGCCGCCAATTTGTTTGGGCAACAGTTTGATTATCAAGCTTGATCACAGCCATTATCTCATCTTGAAAGAAAAAGGAGAAATTGAGAAAATATAACAATGTAGCAGCATGTAGCGGAAATGTTTCAAAATTATAGACTTACTGCTAGTTTCATCTTTTATGCTGTATGATTTACTTGAGCTCCTTCCTGTAACACCCTTTACAAATGATCTAAGGTCTCCACTTGGACTGGAAGTAGTGTCCTTATCCCTCCGAGAACGACCGGGTACCTCTTCTAACAAGTCTTGGCAGCCCATCAAACGAACCTAGATAACAATTAAATTGTTAATTTTACTAGCAATGGAATGGATGTGCATAAAAAAGAACACATACAAGCAAATGTAGAAACTCACTTCTAATTTTCCCGTTACAAATGCTGCTCTGCTCAGTGACTGTGACCGGGTTCCTATGCTATTTTGTTGTTGTGGCTTATCCAGCATGTTACCATCACGGAAAGGCTGCAGACTAGTGTAAGTGACAGGTACAGGACTGGCAGCCTGGGCGTTCTGCAGTTCCCTCTTCAGTTGAGCAGCTGCTGGGGAGTCAGGAGGCAACTCAGCTCTTCGCATTTCTAATGACTTACGCAGAAGATCCAGCTTCCGACTTGATTCTGACAAGCTCGCTTGTGCCTATGACAATCACATAATAATTATAGTAATACATCCACACACGGGCACACTTGAAAATAAAAAATCAGATTGAGTGAGGCAACTCACCCACCAAACTGGAACTCCTCACTTACAAACCAAACTAATCTGCCCAATGGGAGTCCAATTTTAAGCAATCAGCTAGACAGTATACACTCCATGACTATTCAACACTTTAAGTTCATCCATTTTTGACAGTAACCTAAACAGATTGACTCCACACTGCAGATTAAAACTTAATTGACCAGGAAAATAACACACCTAAAAATATGGAATAATTTTAACAGTAAAGAAAGGGGGCCATGAAACACAAAGACCCCCCCACCCCACCACAAAAGTACAGACAGAAACACCCTATGAAGGTGAAAAGTAGAAGATAGCGAAACAGTTCCACAGCTATGATGATAACTTGAATAACAGAAGCGGGCGGCATGGTTTTCTAGCTTCCAATCACACAGGTGTCCCGAGGTCGGAGCCCAGATCCTGGTGCAGGTGGTCCGGCGGCATGGAGAGTCCTCGCCCGGCCCAGGGCGTGGCCCAGGGCGCCCCGGGGCCCAGGTAGCCCCACGCGTCGCCGTCCATGGAGCGCGCGCGGCCCTGGGCGCGGGCCTGAGCACGCGAGCGGAAGTGGTGCGAGCAGCTGTCGCACAGACACTCGGGGTTCTTTGCCGGGCCGACGTGGTGGCCGGGGCGCCGCAAGCCCAGCACCGTCCCGAAGCGCAGTGCCGTCTGCTGGGTCCCGCAGAAGGGCGCAAAGGCGCTGGCCGGCAGCTTGCCCGGGAGGCCGCCGCCGCGACCAGGACCAGCCTGGGAGAACGGACCGCAGCTCAGGGGCCTGGCCAGCCTGGCCAGGGGGCCTTCCTTGTCCGCCGAACCCTGCACAAGGGGTGTGGCCGGGATGGTCTTGACGAGAGGAACAGCCGGGCGAGCGGGCGCTGCCGCGGGGGTGGTGGCGGGGGCGCGCCGCACCGTGTCGTCTCTCTTGAGCCCGCCGCTGGCCGCACTAGTAACGCTGGCTGCGCTCGCGGGCCTCGACTGCGTCGAGGTGACCGAGCATCGTGATGAGTGACGGCCGAAGCTCCACGCCATTTCGCTGCCCGAGCACGAGCACGAGTCCGAGTCGGTGGTGGTGGTCGTATCCTGCTGCTGCACCTCCACGGCCCCGGCCATGGCCGGGTGCTCGTCCAGGAAGCGCTGGAAGCGCTGCACGCGCTGCTCCTGCAGCTGCCTGCGCCGCTCCAGGCGCTCGTCGTGCGGGCAGCGCCACGTCCTCGAGGCCCAACTCTTCTCCTTCTCTAGGATGCGCGCGCGGTCCAGAGAGTCGGCGTACTCGAAGCTGTCGCTCTGCGTGATGCTGCCCGTGATGCTGAGGGTAGCCAGGCTCTGGAGGCTCTGAAGGCTCTGAAGGCTCTGGAGACTCTGAAGGCTCTGGAGACTCTGGAGGCTCTGCAGGCTGCGCTCCGTGTTGGTGCGTGACGGGTACAGAGAGCTGAAGCTCGACTCGCGGCTGCTCGCGTCCAGCGGCGTGTATCGGCAGGCCTGCGCGCGCCGCCCGCCGCCGGGCTGCAGGGCGAGAGGCAGCGCGTCGCGGGCCTGCCGGGCGTGCACCACGCGCACCCCTTCCGACTCGAACACCGTCTGGGGCGAGGCGTCCGAGTCCAGATCGTCGGCGGAGCTGCTCAGGTCGCCGTCACCGTCCTCGTCCGAGCCCGTGCAGTACACGTCGATGTGCACGGTGCGCGGCGGGCGCGCGGCTCGCGACGCTGGTGCTGGCGCCGCCACCGCCGCTGGGGGAGGAGACATGACGCCGGGCTGCGGCCGCGGCGGTGTGGCGGGCCGCCCCCGGGACTCGGGGCCACCGCGGGGCCACCGCGGAGGGGGCGGCACCCGAGGAGTCCAGGCCTGTTTCAAGTCCATCGACGATTAGTCCCCCCTCTCCCAGTCGCCGAGTGCGTGTACATGTACCGTTCAGGGTCGCACCCTCGCATCGCGTCACCGCCACCGCCACAACAAGGCCGAGAGTGTAATATGGACGCATGTAAATCGATCTCCGACAGACTGCCCTGCTGCCTTCCTCTTCGCACCATGTCGAACACGAGTAGCGTCAAACCCATAAGTTTCAGCCAAGCGTGCAAGATATGTACTCGGTCCGCCTCGCCTCGTCTGTGCGTAGGCGGGCGGGAACGCGGCGGCCGCCCTGGTGAGCTGCCAGTACGTGTGGAAGGGGGGGGAAATGGTGGGGGTGGGGGCTAGCTAGCTTCAGCTGGCTACATCCCAGCCCCTCAAGGCACCGAGACCGACCGGCGTTTTAACAGAGGCAGTAGGAAAAAACAGTCGCGGAATTTCGCGTGATTCGCCATTGCTCTGCGCTTGCCTAGGGTAAGATGACCAATTATGGACACCTTAACACGTTGAGACCCAGGGGGAGGGGGGTATCAATCACGTGTTATTGTGACCATACGTGTGGTCACGTGGGACTCAACGTGTTAAGAGATGGATCTGCCCAGTGATGGAAACCCCTCTTTCTTGGAATGTAAACAACGGAGCGCAGTGGTTTCGCTTATTATACCACGGCAGTCTTACTAGCACATTAGTTCCGTGCCAAGATCGTAAAGTGACGAGTTTGGCTGCAAATCGCGAGAAGTGGCCATCACTGGTACAGTGTCCATCACTGGGCACCTCACCCTACGTCATTCCCTTCGCAATGCGCCGACAGCGACAGGGCGATAGGGGTGGGCGGAACCTCGCAGGCGGTGACAGGTACTCCCACCCCACCCTCTACCCCACCCTTCCGCAAACGGGCGCGAAACTGAACGTGTCATGTCCTTGCTGCGTGCGACACATACCGGCGCGATAACGGGCGCCGCTGCGGTGTGGGACCTAACGTGGGGCGTGGCGGCCATGGTCAGCGCGGAGGCGGCAGGAACAACACCAGGGCGGCACTGTCTAACGGCGAGACCGTGTCGGGAGATGAGCAGTGAGGCAGTGGCAGCGGTGCGAGGGCGCGAGCTGCTACGCACCTGGTCAGTGTCCGTGTCCGTGCAGGTGCTCGCCGACAGGGTGGCGGGCAGCGTGCGGTGGCGGCGCGCGGAGTAAGCCACGCCACGCCCACCGCCATTGCGGACGCCGCGGAGGGGCGTGTGCGAACTAGAGCAGTCCGACGGCGGGGCGCTGCTGTCCTCGGTGGCGTGCGTCTGAGAGGCCGCGTCCCGGACTTCCCTGCCGTAGTTCGCCGCTGCTGGGAAGATCCTCTCTGGCGGCTCCGGCGGCTCGGGGTCGGCGGCAGCGACGGTAGGTGGCGGCGAGAGCGGCGGGGGCGGGTAGGGCGCGGTGCACAGCGTGATGCTGCAGGTGCTCTTGCAGCGCCGGCCGTAGACGGCAGGCTGGCGGCGCGCCGTGGGGGCCGCGGGGGCGTACGACGCGGTGGCGGAGAGCTCGCTGTTGTAGCCAGAGTCCTGACGGCCGTGCACGGCCGCGGGGTCGGGCGGCGGCGGCGCGCACCCCGGGGGCGGTGACGTCGTGAAGAGGATGCTGCCACGCTGGAAGCCGTACGCGGGGTGCGGCTGGCAGAACGGGTTGCTCGCCTGCGGAGGCGGCGAGGCCACGGGGTGCGGCGGCGGCACGTAGGGGCGCCACGAGCACTCGAGGCGCACGCCGTCCTGGCCCAGCGGCGGCATGCTCACGCCCCGGACAACAGACGACGCCGGCGCGGCGGGGCCGATCGTCAGCTGCGCGTGCACCGCCCACTCTTGTGTCAGCGGCATGGCGTCGTCGTCATAACGGCCCGGACACACTTGGACGAGCGACACGCAGCCAGCGCACGGCGGGGGCGCGCTCCGAGCCGACACTGCCCCTCGGCGGCGGGCTCAGGTCCGCGCGGCAGCGCCCCGCCCCTGGCCCCCTGGGTGCGCGCCAACGCGCAGGCCACCGACGGGCCGACCCGCAGGTCCGCTCCGCACCCGCACCTCGCCAACGGCATGGCGTGGCGCGGCGCGGGCTATTTGCGTCGCGCCACGCTGGCCACCGGCGAGCCGACAACCACCGCGTCGGGG
>NW_026267753.1:61956-69082 GCF_000697945.3 Frankliniella occidentalis
GGGGTTGGAGCAAAGTGAACCACATCACGGCAGAGTCCGGGCCCGCCCAACGTGACCCTGGGGGGCGGCCCGGCCCGTCGCGCAGGTGAGAGCCTCCGAGCCCTTTTCTGGAGCAGGTGGCGCCCCGCCAGGGCGCGCATGCCCGCCCCCGCAGAGCCCCGCCTCGCCCTGCGCAGGTAGGTATGTGGGGCGGCGCGCGAAGGGCGCGGAGCGGGGGCGGCGGCGTTTAGCGTTCATCGGGGAGGAGGGGGAAGGGGGCAGAGGGCGTCCCAACGGGGTCCCGACGCTAGGGCTGTGCGGTATTGAAATTTCAGTACCGAACTTCGATATTAAAAAAATACCGAAACTTGTCGGTATCGGTTATCGATACCGTACCGAAAATATCGAAATACCGAAATATCGGAATACCGAAGTATCGAAATACCGAAATATCGAAATTTCGACAACAGAGAAGCTGACGAGGATGTGAAACAACTTGGGCACTTTGAAACTACCTCACCGAGCTAGAGAAAGACGCCGTCGACGCGACCGACGATATCGACGAAGTGAGGTCGTCTTCCTCTCCCTGCACGTCGACATCATCCGCGTCTTCTTGAACAGTTAACTTCAGGGCCTTGTACTCGAAAATGTGGTGGACCCTCAGATGTGCCCAAAGCCCCGTCGTGCAGCCCTTCTTGACGCCAACAGGCCGCCGGAGTACCAAATTCTTCGTTTGGAAATACCGAAATATCGAAATACCGAAATACCGAAATTCCCAAACCATCGGTATTTTTCGATATTTCGATAATATCGAAATATCGTTCCCGAATTGCAGAAATTTAAAATACCGAAGCATCGGTATAAAAAAAATACCGATATCGTTTCGGTATTCCCGAATATCGCACAGCCCTACCCGACGCGTCGCTTGCGTGATAGCAGAAGCATCTCGCCGCCACACGACGCCGCCCCAACCCATCTCGCCAGCGTCGTCAAACGAAGCCGCTGCCGCCTCAGTGGAGGGTCGATGCAGTGGCGTGGCCACGGCATTCTCCGTCCAGCCAGCGGGTCTTCTTGCTTGACGCTGCCCCGCCGCGTTGACGCCGAGCCAACCGTAAGCGCCCATTGACGGGGGTGGACGAGTCTTCAGTCTTGACGTGGCAGGAGCAACTCTAACCCAAAGACGACGGCGAGGAGAGAAGGACCAAGGGAGGACCGATACAACTGCTGCGCGATTTAGACGGCATCGACAATAACGAACCACACTCAACAATCGACGGAAAAAAAAATTAAAACCCCAAACACTCACTAACACAAATCAAATCTGCAGTGTGGTAGTCAAACTATGACAGCTTCATTTTTGAATTTAAATATGTAGCGGGGAGTCAACTGTCTAGCGATCGCTCGTGGGGGTAGAGCCTAAGGCCTATGGGGCGTGTGGGGGTGACTCACCTCCTGCAGCGCACGCTTGTCGGTGACCTTGGTGCTCTGCTGCAGCAGCCGGATCACGTTCTTGGCGCCCTCCACCACGGCCGCCTCGATGCGCAGCCGGTGCCGCAGCTCCTCGACGCGCTCCTCCAGAGGCAGCTCCAGGTTGGGCTCGTACGTCCGGCTCTCCAGCGCTGCAACAAAGAGACACACGTGTTATCACCAGTCGAGTTGGTGGCGGTGGTCGGGGTCGGGCGGGAGAGAGATGATGCAGTGAAAGCGATCGGCCGGCGGTGGGAACGCAGCGTCGCGGCGGCCGCCGCCTGGTCGTGAGGTGCACCGCGGACGGACGAGACAATGCAGCCGCTGCCGCTACTCCACCGGCGGGGCGAGGAGGGAGGAAGCGAAGCGAGGCGAGCGCAGCAACACGAATTTGCGCTCCTTTCGTTTTCACAAATGTTAATTTTCTAAGGGGAAATTGGTGTGCGTGAACAACACCATTCACGGCGAGACAGCGAGGCGCCTGACGGAGGCGCGACCGCGAGGCGCCTGACGGAGGCGCGACCGCTGCTGCCGCCGCCACCGTCTGCCGGGTCGGGGGTTCAAGGACCGAGAGCAGAGTCTCGCTCGCTGCCGGAGCTCTGCCGGCCCCAGCGCTGCACACGGTCTGCCTACACGGCAGTTTGGGTCAACTCGTACCGTGTCGTGACACCCTTTCGCCCGGAGCAGGTCCTGCGAGCACCTCCTCCAGGGCAGGCCGGACCACTCCGGGTCACCCCGCCCGGGCCCAGTCGACCCGTCGTCAACCTAGATCCGAGCGAGGGAGCGCCGTTGTGGAGGACGGCCCTAACACCAGGCACCAAAGAGGAATTCATTCATTACTGCAACCCCCGTTCTAAATCACGGAGTTTCGGATGAAAAGATCCAGGAATGAATGTAAGTTCCGATAAAACAATCATGTTCTCTTAATCGTCACACATTTTTCAGCGGAACGCCACGACAACCTAACACGGGATTGAAAAAGCGTTCGATTCATTACTTCTTGCTTTCATTTCGAGATTTAGCAGAAAACGATGGCAAGTCATCGATGACCAGAGCAGGAGATTCGCCCGAAGGGCATTTAATCGGGGAGTCGCTGGCTCTCAAGAGGAACTGCCACCGGAAACACCTGAACGAGGAGGGGAAAGCCCCTTGTAGTCGCAGAGCCGCCCCTGCGCGCCCGCGCGACCCGGCCGACTAGAACGAACGGGTCAGGCGGGTCATTTCATATGGCAGTTCCAGACCACCTCGGGGTACAGCAGGACACCACGACAAGCAGGGCAGGGCAGGGAAGGGCAACAGGCTGCTCCGCACTGCAAGCATGTGGGGACAAGAGCAGCCAATCAGCAGAGTGCGTGGGGTGGGGCGGCTACGAGGCGGGCCGGGCGGGCTGGGCGAGTAGGCCGACCTAACCTAGTGAAAATGGGCCACCAGAGGGGAGCAAGCAAAACGTCCGTCGCCATTCCAGATAAAACGGTAATTAGGATGAGAAGCTCGAGTGCGTGCGTGTGCCTGCCAATCTCCCTCCTCTCTCGCTCTCCGGCTCTTCTCACCTGCTGGCATCTTCAAGGGCCGTCGGTAGGGCAGCAGCATGATGCTAGCGGGAACACCGACACACATGCACACAACACACCCCCCTCACAAACACACGGGCCCGCCGCCGATACGGTGGCGTCGTCGCGCCCGGGGGTTAGGTGCGTCGCGCGACGCGGTGGACGCGAAACAGCAGAGCAGCAGGGGCGTCGGGGCGGCGACGGCGACGCCCCATGGCCCGCGCCACGCCAGGCCACGCCGCGCCACGCCGCGGCCGCGTTCACAGACAAGTCCGTCCCCGTTGCTCGCCGCTGGGGGCGCCCATTGGCACGGAGGCAGTGACAGAGCCGAGGCTGGCGCGCAGCTCCCGGGCCGCGCCGCGACGCGCCGGACCGCACGCACTCGGCCAGGGCGCCGCGCAGGGCGCCGCGCAGGGCGCCGCGCGGCCCACCCGGGGCTATTAAAAGGCGCCGCGGCCCCCCGGCGTCCCCAGGGAGTGCGACAGAGACGGCGACGCCAGGTGCAGCGCCACCGGGGCGGCGAGAGGAGCCTGCCCGCCTGCCTGCAGGGAGCGACCCTGGACGTCGTCGTCTGGCTCCGAGCACCCCGAGGACGCCGCGGCAAGGGAGGGACGCACTCAGCACGCACGCACGTACGCACAAACGCACGCACGCACCGCGGAGAGTCGCGCCCGCCCGCCGAGCGGTGGCGCCACTTGCCGCGTTGCTGCCCTTGTCGTCGGCGCCGACGTCGCCGTCGTCGCGGTCCTCCCGGCAGCGATACCCCGCGTGCACGATGATACTCACATTTGAGGTGGTGGTCGCCGTTGCTCGGGGTATCGGCGCGGTGCGGGTGGTGCTTCCTCATCTTGTCCATGCGCATGCGCAGGAACTCTATCTTGGCCTTGGAGTCCTGCAGCATCTGCTGCGCCTCGGCGAGCAGCTTCTTGTCCCGCGAATGGCCGCTGCGCGAGGTGAGGCTCTGGATCATGTTCTCGGCGCCCTGCTTGACCTGCAACAGGAGAGACCGCGACGGGGTTAGGCTAAGGAGTAGGCCCGACACCCCCCGGCGCCAAGGCCACGAGCACGCTGCAGTGTAGTGTTTAACCAGGTGGCGACGGTCCTAAACCACCTCCGCCACCTCGAGCGCACAGACACTCTTGCGGCCCGTCTAAAGTTAGACACGGCGCGGCACACGAAAGTCATCAAAGTTTTAGCAAAAGTTGCAGCGGGCGCGGCGCTTATCCTCGACCACGTCATCGGCGGCATGAGGCGGGCCGGCCGGGGGCCAGAATTAGAACAAACATCGAGCGCGACAGGGCGGACGCCCCCTGTTCACACAAATCCGACAAAATTTACGAGGCGCGTGTCGCAAGAAGTCGCCCCCGCCGGCAGCGGCTGGTGGTGGCGGGGCGGAGGGCAGACCCGTCGCACGTGGCTGCACCGCGGGGCTGCCTACCCGCCGCCGACGCGACGCGCACCTGGCGACACTTTCCTCGTCCACGCTGCCGGCCGCCCATCTCCGCGCGGTCGGATACCCACCTTGAGCTCGATGTTGAGCTGCTTCTCCAGCGAGATGAGGCGCTGGTCTCCGCACATGGCGTCATCCTGGCTGGGCGTCGCCTGACCCGACGCATGACCCGCCGCCGGCGACGTCACGGCATCTGAAACAGACAAGCGGGAGACGCGTCAAGGACACTGCGATGCAAGGGCGGGAAACACACACTGATATTGAATGACCGGCACGCAGCCTCGCCGTTTGCAGTCGGTGCATCCCGATGACGCAACCTCTCTTCTCGCGCACCCTTCGCGGCGCGGGCCCACAGGCCGGCTCGGCTCGGGCTCGAGGTGCGCGCTCTCGGTGCGCCCACGGCATCTGATAAGCTGCAAGCCTTAGGAAAGGAAAGTGCTGGACCCGGCTGCTGCTGCTGAGCCCCGCGGCCCCGACCCCAGCGCGGGGGCCACCGGAGAGGAGAGGGGTTGGGATAGGTCGGGTCCGCGCGACCGCCGCTGTCCCGCGCCTCAGCCGCCGCAGCAGCCTCAGCAGCAGCCTGCCCCGCGGTTTCTCCGCACAGCGCAGCGGAACGGCCGCTCGAGCCTCATGCAGATAAGTCACGACGGCGCGTCTGTCGACACACCAGGCAAATCAAAGGGCCGCGTCCGCAGCATCCCAATGCGCGAGCGTATGTGTGTGAGAGTAAGATCACACATCCGCGGCCGAGCGGTGCAGCGAGGGCTCATACCAGCGAGCTCACCACCTTACGCAAGCCGAAGGCCAGCCCTCCCCTCCATCGCCCCCCAAAACTTCCTCCTCCTCCTCAACCACCAAACTCCATCCTCCCTCCTCCTCGGAAGAACCAGCCCGGCATTTGGCGAAACAAACAGTCGTCCCTTTTTATTGTTTTTAATAATTTCCGGACGAGGGAGCAGAAGGAGGGAAAACGGCATAGTGTGAAGCGAGGAGAGGGGAAATTGGGGTGCCCTTCATCTCCTCGCCCTTCCCCCTCCTCCTTTTCCTGGCAGGTGCTCGTCCGATAGGGAGTCGGGGACGGGGAAGGGGGGTGGGGGGAGATACATCCGGACGCTCATCAAAGGAATGTACTCCAGATGTGTGCGTCGGCGAGGTCCCTACACGTACTCGGACCGGAAGACGAGAGGAAGTGAAGAGTGAGGAGAATCAGCAAACTTCTTCCTCACGATTTCCTCCTCCTTCCGCAAGAGCATCACCGGCACAAAAAAACAAAAACAATGACCATAAAAAAACTCTGGCTCAAGAAATACTATCACCAGTGACTGACATATCGCCCTCCTCCTCACAGTTCCCCCGGCCCCGGGCCGAGCCGTTGCGTCAGCTGATGCGATCCTTCCTCCGCCTCCTCCTTCGAGACGAGTAGCGGGTGGCGGGCGAGCGGTGCATCGCGGCGCAGCGGGACGCTATTCCTGGCTGCACGCACAAGGCAGGCCGCATCCCGCAGCCGTGCGAGGCCCGTCCTAGTCCAGCAGAGCATTATTCGAGCCGTTTTAAACACCGTGGCCACTTTTTCACATAATCGTTTCGGAATTCTCCTCGATGGGTTACCCGAAATGCCCAAAAAATGCCCCTATCAAGGGGACGCATAGCTAGAGATAGATGTCCTATCGGCGCTCCATGTCCAGCAGAGCAGCAGGCCACCGCAGGTTGTTTTTGCAGTGCAGACAGGCAGGCAAGGCAGGGCCGGGGAGGCGTATACTGCCCGTGTTTATCGCTCTCTTTCTTCCCGAGCCCCGCCAAAAGTACCAGACCATCACAATAAAAAGACCCGCGCCGCGCTCCAATGAGGCGTCATTATCTGGTCCCGGGGCAGCGGCGGCGGCCCGGCCCACGCAGCAACGCAGCACGCGACCAGCGCCGCCGCCGGCCGCCGCGGCCCCGCCAAGGTGACTGTCGCCGTCGTGCAGGTGGATGTCGCGCTGGATGTCGTCGTGTCCCCGCCGTCGTCTGGTGGCCGTTCAACCTCAAGCTTCCACCTCCTCCTGTCCCGCCTGCCGCGCCCTCGCCTGGGCCGGGACGTACCTCTGACGTCACCGGCCCACAATAGTGGCCCCGCCCGCACCACCGCGGCCCGCCACGAGCAGCACGCCGGCTATTGAGAACGGGACTCACTACTTCACTCTACACGCGGCGAGCGGGCGGCCACAGGCGCGCGCCGCGGCGCACAGCATGGAAACCATTACCATAAAAAAAGGCCGGCAATTTCCTTTTCTCTTCTTTTCTGCCACAATAAGGTGGGAGCGAGCGGAGGCGGGGGAGCGTAGGTACTACTACTCGTCGGCGCACGCTAGAAAGAGCGAGAGAGAGAGCGAGAGAGAGCACGTGACTAGCTGCTGTGTGTCGCACGCTGGGGCGGGGCATCCTGGCGCCAGCCTAGAGCACACGGTGGATTTGATCCCGCTCTTCCTACGCGACCCGGCACCGCCTCCTCGTCGCGGTCATATCAATGTCCGCGGCGAGGCGAGGCGAGGCGTGCCCGAGGCGGGACCCAACCGCGCCACACCCGGGGGGCTTCCTCTCCCGGTGTCGATACTTAATTCAATTTCCACGCTCATCCCCGACGAGCGCGGCGCGGCATGTGGCGTGATCGACCGGGCCCGGGAGGGGGAGGGGGGGGGGG
>NW_026267753.1:70887-73879 GCF_000697945.3 Frankliniella occidentalis
TGATAATAAAAACTCTTCACAGTGCACGGCGCGGAGAGGCTGAGGCAACGACGAACAATATTGCAAACCAGAGCACCAGCGGTTGCAAAGGGGAGAAGGGATGACAAGCAAAGGCGCGTCTGTCTGCTCCCGCACCTTCCAAGAAATTTAATTCACTTTTTTTTTCTCTCCCTCCTTTTCGCAACACGCGGTGCTGCTGCCGGTGCTGCACCGGCTCGACAACACGGACGAGGAGCGAGTGAGGGAGAAAGAGAGAGAGAGAGTGGTGCGCGCCGTGACAACAATGCAGCAGCGCGGTCCAATCACGCTGCAACGAGCGCCACTTTTCCCCGCCAATGAGCGACCCATGTGTGTGAATGTGTGTGTGTGTGTGTGTGTGTGTGTGTGTGTGTGTGTGTGTGTGTGTGTGTGTGTGTGTGTGTGGGCGCGAGCACACAGTCCTGCGGAGCCATCATCAAGGACGACCCCCCTCCCCCCCAGGGCAGTGCCATTTCCCCCGCTGCTGCTGCCCATCATAGACCTTTCCTTCCTCCGGAAATGGGCCCCATTCTCACGCGAACGCTACACGCCGCCGCCCCGCGCCACATGCGTGGTCCAAACAGGCGGCAGGACAGCCGTGTGCCGCGCAGGGCAGGGACAGCCGAAGGACAGCCGTGCGCCGCAGGGCGGCCGTGCCGCAGGACAGCCGTTTGCCGCAGGACAGCCGTGCCGCAGGCCGCAGGACAGCCGTGCCACAGGACAGCCGCATGACATCGGCACAACACCACGCCACCGGCCGCACACATGGCCAGCCTGGTCAGCACCGCCGGCACGAGGGGGGAAAGTGCTGAGGAGGCGCCGGGCGGCGCGGCACGTCGGCGCTAAGTGGCCAAACACGGCTAGAGCAGCGCCGGCTAGTGAGCCAAGGACGAGGCGGGGTGAGTCACCGGAGCTAAGGGCGGCGGTGGCGGCGGCGGCGGGGCAGTTGGGCCCGAGCGAAGGGCCCGGCCCCCGTCCCGTCCGGACCCGCTTAGCGACCGGACACAAGAGGACCTGTAATGTGTCAAACCGGTCGGGCCGGTGCAGGGCGTGGCTGGAGAGCGCCCAGGAGCCCGGGCCAGGACGAGGCCCAGGCGCACGCAGCGCGCCCCCCGGTGTCGCCCAACTAGCGGACAATTAACAGCCGGCGGTGCCGCCCCCGCGGCCGCCAAGGCCGACGCCACGTCGCGGGTGATGGGACCCGGCCCGACCTACAAGAACCACGTCAAAAACAAAAGCTTGGGTGTTTCCACGCGCCGGCGCCGGCATGTCCTCCTGGGCGTGGAAACACGAAGCTCTCGTGCTGTTGACATGGTTCTCTTATTGTAGGTCGCGGGTTATTGCTTATGGTTTCCAAGCAGTCACCGCTGCTCGACTCCCGGCTGCCTAGAAACCCTGAGCTTTGAAAAATCAAGCTCTCGTTTTGACGAGGTGAAAAGCGCAGCAGCGCAGCGGGTGGGACTGCATGGAACGCGCCGTCGTTCTTCGCGCTTTAATTGGGCGGGGACGCGAAACTCGCGCGAGGCTCGCCGCAGGAGGACCCCAAAGCGCAGTACCAGTCCGACAGGTGCACCACTGCAGCGCCGGCTTTACCGGGAACAGGACGAGGACCGGGCCCGGGGGCGAGGTGCTCGAGCAGCAGAGGACCCGCCGCGTCAAGCAGGTCCTGCACGCCGAGTTATTGAAGGAAAGCTGGCAGCAGCAGGTGCACCGCGCGCGGCGGGAGCGCGGCGGGAGGGAGAGCGAGTTGAAAAGGGAAGGGGAGAGGGTGGGGGAGGTTAATTGCGTCCATTTATTAGGTGCCCGGCCTGGTCCCGCCTCACATGTCCATTCTTCTTCAGCCTCCCTCCTGCATGAGGGGCCGACTCTCGCGAGGCAGCGATGAGGACCCGGCGCCGCCCTGGCACGGCGGCATCTATACAGGACATTTTGAGGATTTGTAGTGTACCTACCTCGTAAACGGATGGCATGAAACAGTTGGGAATGGGATCATTCAGATAAGAAATGTAATTTTAAGTGTAAGTCATCCTACAGGGTGGCCGCTCTGCCCCGTCATTTTGAAAAGGTAGACTAGCCCGCTTGCAGACGGAGAGGGGAGGTGAGAGGGGACTGGAGAGGTCGTGCGGGCGGGCTAGTCTACCTCTTTTAAAAAGACGGGGCAGAGCGGCCACCCTGTATCCATATTCCTGTTTGCGCTTGTCGTTTACGAGAAATAGGCATCGAAATTCGTCAAAAACATTAGGTTTGCATGCCCTGCATAGAATAAACGCCACTGGCCGCGAAGAGAGGGGTCGAGTGAACGATGCACCAAATAATCACAACAAGTGGCAGAGGAAAACGGGCCGAATAAGCTGCGTGCCTCGCCTTCGCCACCCTCATCATGGAAGGAAGTCCCTTTGGAGCTGTGCCAAAAAATGTCGTGTGTGTGTGTTTTTCTAAGCGGCGCGTGCGTGCGTGCGTGCGGCGGAGGTGGCCGCGATGTAGAGCGTTCAGAAGAGGCCAGGCGCCAGGCTCGGGCGGGCAGAGAGCAGCCCGAGCGAGCACGCGACCGCTCCGGGCGCGGGGAGGGGAGGGGACGGCGGAGAGGGGGAGCCGTCAACGTCCCCGCCGCCACCACGGACCACGCGAGGCCCGCACTGCACTGCAGCTCGACCCGGCTGAACGTCATGCACCGCCGCAACCACGTGTCGCTGGGTGCACGCCGTCGTGTCCTCGAGGCCGCCGTCGTGGCTGGAGCAGGAAGGGGATGATATACACAGAGCGGGTGCCATCGTCGTCGTGGTCGTCGTCGGGCCGCCCGGCAACATTTCTCCTTTACCGCGGGAGGAAAATCTCAAAAGCCCTCCGCTCATCTCTGGCGGAGTGGGGACCGACACTGCGGGCCATTGCAATGAGGTTGGTCGGGTCCCACCGCCGGTCACCGTGGGAAGCACCGCGAGTGGGAGCCCGCGGCGGGGCGGGGCGGGGCGGGGCG
>NW_026267753.1:77776-79544 GCF_000697945.3 Frankliniella occidentalis
CCCCGTGCTGCCTACCCGCCAGGCGCGCTGGGGCCCCGTCTGGCTCTGGCTGCAGGAAAGAGTCCGGCGTCTGCACGGGCTGCACCTGGAAGAGCCCCACGCAGCGAGCTCGGTCGACCGCCACACGGATCGTTCGAGGTGGGGCCCCGCCGCTTATCGGGTGGGCGTGGCAGGTCGTGGCGGGGCACCTGGGCCTGGGCCCTCGGCCCTCGACGGGCATTAGCAGCGGCTGATAACGCGATTACCCGTCCATCAATCAGGCCGATAGAGCCGCGGGGCCGGCCGTGACGAGTCGGAGTGGGGGCGTGAGGAGGAGAGCGATAGAGCGGGTTCCGAGCGCACCGCGGGCGGAGGATGAGACGCGGGGAGGGTTGCCGTGGGTGTCCCACGGCGGCCGCGCGCTTTAGGCCCCGCCCGCCCCCGCCCCGCACCGGCGAATTGGGGACAAGGATAGCTTTCAAATTCGCAGTTTCCCCTCGCGGCGCGGCCACCAGCACCGGCACACCGAGCCGCCGCGTCACGTCGAAGTGGCGTGGGGTGGCGGAGCGGGGCGGGCCGAGGAGTGGCGTAGAGTGGCGAGGAAGCGCGGGCGATTACTCGCCGCCGGAAGCGATCCAATTGTCGCCGCATGTCCCCTCCGCTGTGCGGCCAGCGCAGCGCCCCGCGGCGTTGCAATGTGTGTGTGTGGGGCTTCACCGCACGGCCTCCACCGGGTCGAACCCGCGGGCTTCACGCTCGGCCCCACAACGCACTGCCCCGCCCCCGCGCAGCACCCAGCCCCCTACACACGGGGGAGTCAAAAGCGGGACACGCTCCTCCCCCCCTTCCTACCTCCTGGGGGGCATCGACCTTTCGGACTCGCGCGCTAGGGGGTGGGCAGAGGCGTAACCACGACAAAAAGGTTGGGGGGGCCGTAGTACGGGTTGCCTACCTACTAGGCGGACTCGAAGACCGTGTTATATAGAAGAATTAGGGTATTTTGAATTATAAAAAAAGGGAATCAAGTGATAAACATAAAAAACAATCTATTTGTCATAATAGTTCAAAAGATCATTCAACATCAAAGCACTTCTCTCTGTCATCATTAGCGGAAGCAAATTCCCTAAGAATACCAGTCAAATCCAGAGCCATACAGTAGCGTCTCGACCGACAGTCGGCATCGGCCCGAACTGATCAATTTGGTTCTGCTTATAGTCGGTCTGAAAGTTGGGGGGGCACGGCCCCCCTAGCTTGAAAGTTGGGGGGGCCGCGGACCCCCCGGCCCCCCCGGTGGTTACGCCATTGGGGTGGCGGCGATCGTGGTGCGTTAGAGCGCGCGAGGCCTCTGCTGTCCACCAGGAGGAAGAGGTCATGCGAGGCGAGGAGCAGGAGGAAGCTGCTCGCCGAGAGAGTTTCGGGACGCGAGATTGCAACAACACGTGGGTACTTGCTGCTGGCGGCCCCACGCGCGCAGAGCGGCGGAGCCTGGCGAGTGAAGTGGACGCAGTGAAGGACCGCGGGGAAGGAAGCGGAGGGGAGGGCGCGAGACCTTTGCGGCATGCAGATAGCGCGCGCCGCACACCGAGCCGCCGGCGCGGCGTGACGGCGCCCGACGGAAATGTCATCACCTGCGCTGGTCGCCCGCTATCGCCCAGCGCACCCCATCCTGGCCGCTGGCGCCCCGCCACTTCCACCCCGAGCCCAACTTTGGCGCGCGAGACACGTGCGCTTGATAAGGGCCTGGAAGGAGGAGCGGCGTGGCGTGGCGGGGCGGGGGCGGGGCGGGGCG
>NW_026267753.1:79594-83395 GCF_000697945.3 Frankliniella occidentalis
CCGGCCGTGACGACGGTCGTACTTGGGCCGACCTTTGGCGATACGCGTGGCCGAGCCGCGGGCTGGTGGTGGTGCGCGGGGCGGGCCACGCCCCTGGAGAAAGTCTCACCTTTAGTGACAAGGGTCATAAAACTGTCACCCCTTCGCAACATCGGGGAGGGTCACGCGGCACCGACCATAGGGGCGCCCCTTCATAACCCGCGTCCTGCGCACACATTCCTGCGCGCGTGCAATAACGAGAGCAAAGGCCGGCCTGGAGCACCGGAACCACCGGGCCGGACCACAGCAGCCGGGCACGAGGTGCCCAATGTGAAGAGCAGTGTGAGGAGGGGCGTCCGCGATGGCGCCGCGCACCAGGCGCCTAGTGTGAAGAGTAGAGTGAGGCGCCCAGTGTGAAGAGAAGAGTGAGGCGCCCAGTGTGAAGAGAAGAGCGAGGCGCCCAGTGTGAAGAGAAGAGCGAGGCGCCCAGTGTGAAGAGCAGATGACGCCACCGCGGCCCCCTACAGGGAGCGGAGCGCGCGCGCGTGGAAGGATGAATAAAAAGGGGGCTTCCGTGGCGGCCGGATAATTGCTCCTCCCGAGTCGAGCGCTATTTGAAGGCGGCTGGCGCCATATAGGCGGCGCCCCCCAAACGCGGTAGGCGCGTTAGCCGACCACAATTACGGCGTACAGGAGGAGGCACACACGCGGCGGCGGCGGCGGCGCTCTAAATCATACACAAAGCGGGCGCTAGCCGGGCTAGCCGGGCTATAGCCGACCAGGCGCCCCCCGCCGGGCCCACCGCGCGCGGCCCACGGCAGCAGCTCCAGCCCAGTTAGGAAATTCAGCCGCGCACACTGGCTTGGCTGCTCGACACACGACGCGCGCAATTCATCAGGAACGGCTCACTTTGATTATTGCCGCCCATAATGATACTACTACAAGCCAGCAGGGCGAGCTGGAGCGCCCCGCTCGAGTGTTAGTGAGGGGGCACGCCGGGGCCAGGGCCGGGGCCGGGACCGCGCGGAGCGTTGTCCGCCACCAACACGCGTCGACCCTGCGAGGAGAGGGAGCTGGCCGACGAGGACGAAAAGGACGGCGATGACGACCTCGCGGGACTAGCCGTGACGGTGACGCCGGCGGCCCCAGCGACCCGTCCCCCTGGCCGTGCCCGCTACACGGCCGGCCCCGGCCTGCCCTGCCCGCTCGCTGTACCCAGGCTGTGATGCCCAGGCTGTGCCCGCGTTGGTCGGGTTCAATGAATGGGAACAATGAAGGCATCCCCTGCTCTTCATCTCAGCGGGACGGACGGGACGGGGCCGCGCGGGACTCTCCCTGCCGCTGCTGGAGCCAGCGCGGCGGGGCAAAAACAGGGAAGTGCCGCGAGCCGGGCGGCGTCGGGGCAGCCGGGGCGCAGAGGGAAGTAAAACACAATTGCTTAATTGCCGGCCAGCGCATTCAAATCACGATTATCGACTGCGCGCCCGACATGCGCCGCGGCCACATCCTCCAGCCTTGACTAAAGTGAAGGGGGCGACAAAAAAAAGAATGGGAACAAAAAAGTGCGGCGAGTAGTAAAGATTCATTTCGAGCACATTGTTTTAAGGATTAAAGCATTTTTATCGACGGGACGGGCGCGGGGGAGGAGGCTAATGCTTAAAGACGTCGTCCAAAAGCAACTCGAGCGCTCTCCTCCTGCTCGAGTCGTTTTCTACCGCGAGAGGCGCGCGAGCGGGAGAAGGGGCACCAAACAAACAACACACGTTTTATCTCCGTCTCTCTCTCCTTATTTCCTTTTCATTTCAAAGCGGCGGCAGTGGCGGCGCCCACAAATGGCGCCGCGAGTCCCTTGACCTCAGCTGCTCGCCCCGCCCCGCCCGCTCCTCCGCTTCCGTCACCCGATGCATCTCTCCTCATGCCTCTCCTTGGCAGTGTGCAGGCGCGCCCCGCCCCGCTCACAAGGCGGCTAACGGTGCGCCGCACACACGCACGAGCTAATTAATTCACATCATCAGCTCCCCGCCCCGCGCATCTAGCGCACCGCCGCCCCACACTCGCTCCGACCGCCCGCACCCCCGCGCTACCAGATTAAATACAACAGAAAGAAAAAAAGATAAAACAATAAGAAAAGAAGGAAAAAATGATTAGGATCGAACGAGCGAGGCAAAGTCGAATAAAATACATCTCCCCGAAAAAGTTTGACAAGACATGGGCCGCGTCATGACACCTGTGCTGGTGTATCGGGCCGCCGCCATCTCGCGTCGAACTCATTGGAGCGCTGATGAGAACAGTCTCATGGCGAGCCGAGCCGAGCCGAGCAGGCAGGCAGGCCAAACCCACACGCAATCACGGCGCTCATGCCATCGTGAGTTCATGACCGCCCACCGCGCGCGCTCCTCATGGGAGCAGCAGCAGCAGCAGCCCAGCCCCGGCCACTATTAACGATATTTGAATAGCATCCCATTCCTGCCCACAGCCAAACGTGTGCCACCGACCGACCGCGCGGCAGAGCAGGAGGCTGGCCGCGGCGGGCCCCGCAGCGGTGACCTTTCCCGGGTTCAAACACCGGCTGCTGCTGCTGCTGCTGCTGCCGCCGGGCCCCGGACCCCTCGGCGGGCAGGCAGTGCCACTCCACGCAGCCGCAGGTGGCCCCGGGTGGCCCCCTCACAACAAAGTCATTCCTGTAATTGGTCCAACCCATTCCAGTCCATCCAGCCGGGAGCCGGGCCCCCTCTCCTGGCCGGCCGGGGCGGACCCTGCCTCCCTGCCTGCTGCCCGCTGAGCTGAAAGCACCTCTCCGCACTCGGCCCCGCCACGCCACGCCGCGTCGAGTTGCGCACGTATCGTGCACAGGAGCAGGACGTACCCGTGACCTCAGCACGTCGCGCACATACACCGTCAAACGCGCACCGCCGCCGGCGGGCGAACAGAGCCGCGAAAAAAAAAAAAAAAAACTGCGGGTGTTGCACAAAGACGAGGGCATTTACTCGGCCGTGCGACACATGCGTGACAAAGTCAAGTGTCCGATGTCAAACGGGCGCGGCGCGGCTCAGCAGGCCGCCGCGGGCCCCGCCGCGCGCGCCCACCGGAGGTCGACTATTAAAAAGGCGAGGTTCGCCCGGACGTGGCCGGCCAGGTATCCTTGGTCGCGACGACTAAACTGACCTTCCAGAAAAGCGGCACCCACCGGGCTACTAGCGGCTCCGCGACAGACACACGCACACACTAGAGAAGCAGTTCCCCCCAAACCGAATTGTCTAGCGACTCTCTAGGAGACACACGCGGGAGCTGGGAGGGCGCTATTTGCGTCCCTCGTCCCTCGCCTCTCTCTCGTCAAGCCGCGCGGCCGCGGGGAGCTGCCGGCCAACGAGTCAAGTTCAAGTCTGGGGCCGGCAACAGAGACCAGGCACTGCAGCTCAAAAATCCTGGCAAGCTGGCCGACATGCAAAAGAAAAGCAGGGGGGGGGGGCGAACTCGAAACCCACACCCACAGCTCCATCAAACGACCAGCCTCTGTCTGCTGTTAGAACGCGGCCGCGAAAATGTTACCCCTCTTGCTTGGCGACCAGCAAGGATAGGCAGAGGGAATGAGAAAGTCCTCGTGCTCGCGAGCGCGCGCGTGTTGGGTCCACAAGCAAAGGCCCCGCCTTTGGCCGTGCCCACCGAGGCATAATGAAGGGTGTTCACTTCCAGAGCGACAATTTCCTCTTTCCCTACCGGCCACAGACAGCAGAAGACCACTGATCCGATCACAGATCGCTTTCGCTGCCCGCTGGGTCGGACGCGGCCTGGACCGCGGCGATGCGAGGTTGGAGGGGGGGG
>NW_026267753.1:83445-86773 GCF_000697945.3 Frankliniella occidentalis
GGGGGGGCAGCACATTCAGCGTCTCAATCAGGCGGAACGTCACGGACCAGCTAACGCAGGCATACCAACGGGAGCGGCGAGAGCCACTGGACCAAAACCTTATAGCAGCGACATTCAAATAACTTGCAAACGAAAGGGCCCATTAATTGCACTTGAATTATATATCACGCTGCGCTTAAATGACCGAAGGGGGGGAGTCCTCGTGATCGCAGGGAGAGAGAGAAGACTTTCTTTTTCCATTTATTCTTCCAGCGCAGACGCCAGGGGGGACGACAGACAAAAAGGGAAAGGAGGAAACGGACGAGTGGTGGAAGGGGGGGACAACGACAACAACAAAAAAACTAAAAGACGATTCAGTCAGCGGGCGTCATCGAGCAGAGCGCGAGCAATTTAATTTCGGAAGACCTCGAGCGCGACTTCTACGAGGGAAAGGACCTCCCCCCCCCCCCTCTTTCCTGACACACTTGTCGGATAAATCCCCTGAGAGCCGCGGCGGTGCGCACGGTACTGCACACTGATGCACCAACCATGGACGATCAGCCGCTGGAGGGCATAACTAGCCAGAGCAGCAAAGCCCGTGGGAAACCTCTCTGCAAACACACTCGCGAGTCGGAAAGGAAGACAACCCGCTGATGCGGATGAACGGGCAAAAAAACGCCCCGGCGCGGAGGCACCTGCTGCGCGCGCGTGCGCGCGAGAGAGGAAAGGGGGGGGGGGCAGCGGGAGTCCCGACGACCTCTACCTCTGCAATCCCGACCCGATCGCATTGGATTCGAGTCCTGTCGTCCGCAGTCACTCTTGACCTAGAAAGGCAAGCGGCTCCGGCTCCCGAGGACGCATCCGCCGCACACGTCTTCCGGGAGAGACGCACGACGACGCGCCGGCCGCGGCGGTCACCTGCCCGACGCGTCCAATAGCTCAGGCCGGCGCGCACCCTCGCGCCACGCCACGCCGCGCCGCGCCACGCGCCCGCACTGCGTTAGGTAATGGTCGGGGTCGTGGACGACGCGGCCGCTTTCACTGGAGGGAGCAGCACAAGGCCATTCCTCGCCGATTTGTTTCAAACCGCCGCCAATCCTAGTCCCGCGAGCTGTTCTGGCTCGACGCAGCGGAAACACTCGGCCAGCAAACATATCCATCACCTTTCTGCCGCCGCCGCGCCCGGCCGTGGACACGGCGCGCCACTAGCACCGACCTCGAGGCGACGTCGTCGGCGAGCTCGGCGGCTCGAGTGCGGGATGGGCGATGACGTCTTCGAGCCGCCGCCGCACCGCCGCCGGGAGACGACGACCCCTTCTATACCAGTCATGTTGTTGTTGTTATGTATGTACCTTCGGACGGAGAATTTCCCTGGGCGACTAATAAATCGAGAACGGTGGGGGCCGGAGAGCGGGGTTCCACACACACCACCTCGCGGGTTCCACTGGCTGGCCAGGCCCGGCCGCACACCAGCCCAGCCCAGGCCGGCCGCCAGTTCGTTAACGGTTCTAAGCACCATACTTGTGGGAACGCAGCGGCGGGCGGGGCGGGGCGGGGCCGCGTAAGGAGGCGTACGGCCAAGGGCCGGCGGCCAGCCATCCGCGGCCCGCCAGCGATACCAACACCTCATCGGCCTGACCGGCCCGACCCGACCGCGCCTCCTAAATCCGTCACTCGCGTTATTGGCCGCCCGTGTGCCCCAGAGCAAAGCGGGGCAAAGCGGGGCAAAGCGGGGTCAAGCACCGCCACAAACGTTATTGACGTTCTTCTTCTAATCCTTCTTCTTCTTCGACTCCAACTCGATGCCTACTCCCCTCTTTCCACTCACGAGTCTCGCGGGGGGAGGAGAAGGAGAGGGTGATGCAGCAGCAGCAGCAGCAGCGCTGCACATGAGGCGCGCTGCACCGCGCCCGTGCGCCGCTGCCCTTATTGATATGAGTCAGCGCGCCCCGCCGCCCCGCCCCGCCCACGCTTTACAAAAGGACGACGCGCAGCCACAGAAATGCTTATGCATCACGTGTACTCGCCGTGCCGGCCGGGGCGTTCCCCTCCCCGCCTCCGAGCCCCCCAAATACATACACCCGCCGTAAACCTTTACGACGACGACGACGCAGGAAAAAGCAAAAGTACCCCGCAGAGCGCTTGGCGGCGACGGCGACGGCGACGACGACTGCCCCTGCAGCTCCTGCAGTGCCCACCACAGTGCCTGCAGCAGAGAGACCACCCCCGGCCGCCCCCCGCACGTTAACGGCGCATTAAGAGGGGCGCTTTGCTTGGATTGCGATAAGTATGGGCAGAGAGATAAGGCGTATCGTTTAAGCCCCGCCACAACCAGCCGCGGCCGCTGGCACTCCCATGCAGCGCGAAAAAGAGTAAACCGGAGGGGAGTTTAGGGTCTTTCTGCACAAGCCAGGTGCATAAGTACGTCTTTAGGTCTGTAATTGCATTCGGTGACGAAAACGATCCAGGCTGGCATGGAACCGAAGTTGCCGCGGAGGCGGATATACTGAGATTACTTGTAGCACCTGAGAGTGGCCGACACACTGGGAAGTGTATCGCATTATCGAACGGGAACGGGGTTCATACGGCTTCCTGAGGGGAGGGGCGCGGCGGACGCAGGCGACACACCCACACACCAGCATCGCAGTGCTAACTCGCGTTAACACGGTCACACCACCCCCCTATTGTCCTTACACTTTTCTTTATTTTTCCTTTACTTTCGCTGCCGCCGGCCCGCGGGACTCGCGCCAACGTCGCCGTCGTCTCGCGGAGCCGTTTCCCGTGGAGCGGCGCGGCGGGGCGCGGGACTTCTCAAACACTATTAATTGTGCCCCCGATCGACTGACGGGACGCGGGCGGGGACGACGGGGGTCGACACTGAGCGGCTCTGCTTCCGCACAAACTGGCGGCTAAATTAAGACGAGACCAGGCTGGCCTCTGACACCTCGGCGTCGACGTCGTCGGGACGTACCGTGAACAGGGATCCGAGCCGGGGCCCCTTCTCCTTGGCCAGCACCATCAAACTCATCATGATGTCTATGGCATCCTATGCGCCGTCACACAAATGAAGACACAACCACACACATACATACACACACACACACACACACTCGCAAACACTGGGGCGTGACACCGGGCGCACGCGCGTGTGCGCAAGGAGTCCGCACGCTCGCGACACGCTCCGCTCGCTGCTGCACCTGACGATGCACCCCGCGAGGCACGCGATGACGGGCAGACCGACGGGGTCGGGTGCCGGCGAACCACTGACGGCCCGCGGGAGCCTACCGCGCAGCCGGACCGGCTGGGGTGGAGGAGGAGGAGTACCTCTGCGCGGTGCGGCGGGGCGGGG
>NW_026267754.1:0-719 GCF_000697945.3 Frankliniella occidentalis
GAAGGGGGGCAAGCGAACATGACCTGAGGGGTGGGGAGGGGCGAAGGGAGCAATTTAGGGCTTTAGGTGGAGCAAGCGAACAGGAAATACGTTTCACATGTCGCGAGCGATCGGTTTCCCTGGTCTCTCTCTCTACTCCGCTTAGTATAGGCTCTCCTCCCCTCTCCTCGCCCAGGCAGGAGGCAACACACACACACACACACACACACACACACACAGAGGCGCGCCTTCCAATGGAAATTCAAGGGAGCCCATCCAGTCGTGGGCGCATTTGTTACCTGCCGGGCGGGTCCTGGGCTCGGTCGGGGAGCAAGGGGCGCCCTTTACATCGCCTGCTCCCCCGCCCCCTCCCCTCCTTTAGGCCCGTTAGTGGTCGGCGCAGACAGGCGGCCACAAACGGTCAGCCCGGAAAGGTATTTCGCGGCAGCAGGGAAACGGAAAATGCGGGCGGCGGCGCGGTCCCCCGACTGTGCGGCGGGCGGGCGCCCGATATCCGAGATCTCACGCCACCCCCCTAAGGAGAAAGGTGATGGGGGGGGGGGGGGAGGAGGGGCTGGACCGACTCTATTCCCACGAAATAATGCAGAGACACAAAGCTGGCTGTCAGTCTCCGCTTTCAAATATCCACACCGCCCTGCCGCGCGGCGCAGCGAGGAATGAGGTGTCGACGGCGACGACGGGCCCAGGAGGAGGAGCAGGAGGAGGAGCAGGAGGAGGAG
>NW_026267754.1:769-2586 GCF_000697945.3 Frankliniella occidentalis
ACATTTTTATTTAATGCAAAAAATAAAAATTTGACCTATTTATGAATAAGGACATAACTAAGCACGTTTTCGTAACCTTTACAGTGTGTTCTGTAGTGGCAGTGACCAAAATGCACCATTTCTTTCGGAGCAGTTCAGCAAGATTTGTTTGTAATAAGGCCCACGTCAGCCACACAGGTTGAAGCCCTTTATACTAGCCGCGTTGCCGCCGCTTTGGCGCCCCCTGGCGGGTCGTGGAGGTGACAACTCTCGCCGCGCCACCTCCTCCCCGCGCGCCGTCTCAAACGAGACCTGTCGGCGAACTTCATCAACGGCCCCAACACGGCAGCGCTCTCCTCCGACATTCTATAATTTGCTGCTTATCGCAGGGTTCCAGCGAGCAAGCGGGAGCGGAGGGTTGGGGGGGGGGGGGGGGGCAGGCTCCCTCCACTGCGCGCCCACCCCGCGCCGCGCGTCCCCTGGGCGAGGTCCCGGCCCGGTCTCATTTGGATTCGCGCCCCCTGACGCGTTCATTTCCTAATTTCGATCTCATTTTCCCGCTTTTGTGCCTCGCTCCCCCCGACCCCCCCAACCCCTCTCTGTCAACATCATTGCAACTCCGGGGCCGCCTCGCCTCCTGTGCCTCGCCATGCTCCAGCAGGCCCCAGCAGGGCACTGTCACCCAGAGGGCGCGGCCCAGCACACCGGCTCCCCCTTTAATATCACGGCGGCGATGGAGGCATTTCGTGAGAGGATCCCGACGGTCCTTAACGAGTCGCTTAAACGGGTGCGCGAGGGGCCTGATCATTGCGATGAGAACCTTCCAGAGGGACACCGGGCGGCCGCCATCCCCCCGTGGGATGGGAGTTCACACACGGGACTGAGTCGGTCGCGGCGCTGTTTAGAAATGGAAAGCCTCCCGTTGGACAACCCCACACCCCCTCCCACGCTGGGAAGGGGGAATTGCGCCGCCAATCTCGATAATGAGTAAAAGCTAATTAATCAGCCGGTGCTGGCTGCCGCACAGTGAAACACGCACGCATCAGCAGCTACATGGCCACATTTACTTTTTATTTCACCCTTACCACTTGCTATTCCGCCCTCCCCCCCCCCTTCCCCACACTTTTTATTTTTGAAGCCTTCCCGCTTTGTCCCAGTCACCGTGTCCTTCGTTGGTCGTCCGCCGCACTGCGGCGCGGGGGTTGCAAACTGGGGACGAACCGATTGCGCGGGACTCGAGCGCGGGGCATTTGCATGCGCCATTCAACCGTCCAGGACTGGGCGAATCAAGTCGACCGACCGTCGCATCGTAGTTTGGTTGTGAAAGTCCACGGGGACTTCAGCATTTCTTCATCTATGCTGGGCGCCTTTTCCGCGCCGAGAAGCCTCCATCTCTCTGTCTCTCCCTGTGTGCTACTTGAGCCCCTATTGCTTTTGCATCGAGCCTACGGGCGAGGGAAAACAAGGGACCAGAAACACCTCCCCTCTCCCCCTCTCTGCTTCTCCAGGTCTGACAACAGCTTCTCACTTTCAAAGAGGCGCGCGGCACGGCGGTTGGGTAGGGGCGGGGTGGGGGTGGGGGGGCACCCGCGACATGGAATCAAAAAATCCCCGCCCCCACGTTCATTTTGTTTCGTTCCCTTTGATGGCAATCACTGGTGGTACAGGACGTATATATTTTTCCCCTCTTTCACCCCTCGTGGCACTTTTTTTTGGCTGTACGCAATTTATTTATTCGCTTGTTTTGTGTCCTCTTTGCGATAGACCAACGGCATCCGGCACGGGAGCAGGAGGGCTACGGAAGGTGCGGGAGCTATAGCAACAAAAAAAAAAAAAAA
>NW_026267754.1:2636-3769 GCF_000697945.3 Frankliniella occidentalis
GGGGGGGGAGGGAGATTTATGGGCTACTGACAGCGCAGAGGGCCGCCGCCCCCGCCCGCATACGGTCACACATGCAAAACACACACACAAAGACGCGTAGTTTGCGGAAATAGCACAAACATTTAGGCAATCCCGATGCCATATCATCCCCCCTCTCCTCCCACTTACTTTACACCACACACACACACAGACACACACACTCACACACAAACTTCAGGGCGCTTTTAGCAATCCACTTGAGTTATTTTATTGTTTTTCATACAACCGCGGCTATGGCGTGTGCAAAGTGTGTGTACGTATGGAGAAATTGCTCGACTCTTTCCACCCGTTTCCACCGCAAGCGGCGGCGGCGGACCCCGGCAGCAAAACCGCGCGCAAGTTCAGAACAGCCTGCGAGTCATAAACATATATTTGCTGCCGAGTGCGGCTCCGTCGTGTGCCGAGCGTCTCGTCTGGCCAATCACACTCTGTACCCTGAATCACGCGGCGGCGAAGTGTGTCGCCGACGCCGACGACGCGGACGACATGAGAGAGGGGGGCTGGGGGGAGGTGGGGGCTCTTGAGACATCCAACGAGCAGCCGAGCGCGCGCAGCAGTGAGTCCGACGACGTCGCAACGAGAGGAGAAACGCTATTTCCACGACCAACTTCAACTTCCGCGCAGCAGCAACAACGAGGCGCACATGTCTGCGGAACAACTGGAAAAGTTATGGGCGATACAAGCGGAGCAACACGCGTCCTCATCCAAGTTGTTGTGCCTCTCTCTCTCTCCTTGGGCGTCGCGGCGGGCGGGGGTGGGAGAGTAGAAGCAAACACCAGCCCTCCTCACTTTCTCTCCTACTTGGCAGTCACAAAGGGTCCAAATGAGCCGGAGGAGGGGAGGAGGGGGGAGGAGGGCAGAGAGGCGCCCGAGGGGAGGGGTGAGCAGAGGAGGGGGTACAAGCAGCAGGGCGACTTGGCCGCAATTATGTTAATTATTTCGTACATCTGTTCACGTCAAAACAAGAGGCCCGACGCCATTTTTCACAATTACTCGACGCTCAACAGAAAAGGCTTGCGAGGGCGGGATGGCCCGGCTCGGCGCCGGTCCTTGGCGCCACCCAGAAGATGTGGGGAGAGCGGGGGGGAGGGGGG
>NW_026267754.1:3819-4949 GCF_000697945.3 Frankliniella occidentalis
CGAACCTAGACGGCGACGCCCGCATGTCCATGTCCTTGGGGGCGAGCGAACCCTTCGACGGCAACCGCGGGGTCGGGGTCGTCAGGGCCGGCCGGACCGGCCGACAGCCAGGCCGGCAGGCTAGGACGCTAAGTCCGGAAGACTTCAGGACCCCGACGGCGACGACCTCATGCCCATGTAGTAGGCGCGCGAGCGCGACCCTCGACGGCAACCTGGTGGTCGGCGGCGCCGGGAGGTCAGCACGGTAAGGGGAGGCAAGGTAAGGGGATGGGAGAGGTTGGGAAGGGGTAGCGGAGGGGTAGGGGAAGGGAGGGGTAGGGCAGGGGAAGGGGGAGGGGAGGGGCAGGGAGAGGGGAAAGGGGTGATGGTGGTAGACAGGCACTTTATCAGAGTCCCCTATAGGAGTTGAGTAGAGAGTCTGTCTCTCCAGTGGTGGACAATGCACAATGCTAGGCTAGACCCTTACTTATCAATATTTGTATTGACTTTGACTCACTCTTTCCTAATAACCCTTTCCTTAAGAACAAACTTGTTAGGTCATACCTTAATCTTTTAACTGTACACAAATTATACTACCCATTTTACGTTGACACAAGGTCTATGAGTGTTTGCTGAAAAACAGAAGTGCAAAACGGCAATGAAATTTAAAATAATCTATTCTACTGATCAGGCGAATCAAATTAACCATCGTGTCAAGTGAACAAGAAGATTGATACAGAAAACAATTAAAAAACAACTTTCACAGTACAATTTTGATATTTTTCAAGCAATCAGATTCACTTCAATCAATAAAAATAAAATATTCGCCTTGTGAAGTTTTCCCTTTTATTTTTTACTACTTTACAGCTAACGTGCAGGATTTCTCCGGAGAAAGTGGTGATAAAAAACTGGTCAATAGCTTCTTTGTTTTAGTTCATCAGGGACTAAAGATTGACACAGGGGTTTTATTGAATTTTAAAAACTAAAGATCATTCATAAAAAGTGGCGTATTTGTAAAGATATTTTTCTTACTCAAAATAGAGGATAGTTTTTGGTTTTCAAAATTCAGTAAACCTACGCCGTGCATTGATTCTCGCCGATTTCAAATCTGGTCTTAGTTTTTCAAAATGTTAGACAGCACTCCGGTAGAG
>NW_026267754.1:4999-12283 GCF_000697945.3 Frankliniella occidentalis
TTTCTCTCTGGTGTGGCGAGAGTTTGAGGGGCGCGCGCGCGAGGGAGGGGAGAGCGAGTGTAAGCGGCGTGTAGTAGCAGCAGCGGCCCGTGCTGCCCACAGGGGCGTAACGACACGGAGGTGTCGCCATGGCAACTTACCTGCGCTAATTAATTATGGCCGTTGATTGGGTGTCGGCCGCAGAGGGAGTTAGCGCCGCCTTAATTACGTCGTGGCAGTATAGGCACAACGGCGCACCCCCCGCCGCGCCGAGCAGAGAATGGAGAGAGGGTCCGTGAGGAGCGCGTAACGCCTCGCGGTCGTGCATCGGGCAGGCGGCAGACGTGTGTAGTAGTCTGCTCTGCAACAAACAAAAACATTAAAATGTACAATAACATATTCAAGTACAAAGGATGTTGCAAATGCTTTGAAAGCTAAAGCAAATGCTTTGTGTTACAAAGATTTGATTTATAAGGTTTTAACGAATTTGACAGGGATTTTTCCCACTTGATGACGTTGCGTTTTGAACGAATTCTATTCTATACTTCTCTCCTCCTCTTGCACGCCGATCCGCTACGCCATACGCCACTATTCTCTCGTTCTCCCCCAAGGGAGGGGCGGCGCGGATGGCAACCACCTCAGTCGAGGAGAAAAGTGCGGATCACTTCCTGGAGCCGGAGGCTTGCCGTAGCCTTCCAGTGGAGAAGAGGGGTCTCCAAGGCGCACTCGGCGGTGACGACGAGCGGCGACGCCCCGCCGATAGACTGCTGGGAACAATACCCGGCTGCAGCGGCGGCAGCGCCTCAATCCCCCTCGAGCCCGTCGTCGCACCTCGGTCAAGTCCCGGAGAGGCCTATCCGAGAGAGGGGCGGGAGGAAGAAGGGTGTGCAAGGGGGTGGGCTTACAGAGCAATAACTGCATTCCTCACACGTCAAAGCCAAATGCATTCTCCTTTTTCTTTCGGTGCCAAACGCTCCACAGAGTCTTCAGTCTCTGCCCCCACTTCCTCCAAGCCTCGCCACGTGCAGAGCTACTCTCCTCAGGGCAAGAGCAGCGCGAAGCCGTAAACCAGTTCTTGAGCAGGAGGAAAACGGTATCACTGCGGTCAACCCATCCTTTGCACCTCCTTGCACCTCGCAGGGCCTATTCAGCAGGTTAGTGAGTCACGCCAATCCAGGAATGAAACACTCACCCACCGTGGGGAATACAAGCTGCATGTGGCATTATACAGTACTATTTTTATTTTATTTTTTGCGGTGGGGTTTTGACACCATTTGAATAAAGGACCTCTCTCTCTCCCATTTTCTTTCTCTCCTGCCACGTTATCCGGCTTCCTCGACATCATTTCTCCGCCTCACAGCGCAGACCGCCGATCGTGCCGCCGGCGCTCGCACCCGCCACCCGGGCCGCGCGTTTCTCTCTCTCTCTCTCTCTCTCTCTCTTTAGTCCTGCCGCTTTCTGGTCGGCGACAGAACGGCTTCCCAGGTAAAACGGCTGGAATTGGAAAAGCGACGGGGTGGCCTGGTGGGCCTGGGGCCGCGCGGGCTGAGAGATGGGGGCGGGGGACCTCTCCGGTGCCATATTTCACGGAGTCATGGACAATGGACGAGAAAAAGAAAACAAAGGGGGGGTAAGGGGAAGGGGGGACGCAGGAAAACAAACCGTCTATCGCACCGTGGTGGGCGAGAGAGAGAGAGAGAGGGAGCGAAAAGGAAAAGGAGAGAGGCGAGGACAAAAACGCAAAACAGCTGTAGTTGGGGTTGGCATGGCGCGGGGCGGAGTGTGGCAGCTCAGGGGCCTCCAGGACCTGCCCAGCGCCCCGCGCGCTCTCTACTCGCATTTCAAAGGTCTCCCCTCCTCCCCCCTTACCCTTGTCCCGCAGCCCGTTCGTTCTCCAGGAGGGTCGCGCAAAACGAAAGGGTTCATCGCCATTCCGGGCCCATTGCTGTCCGGGCTGACCCGCGGGGACCGGGGTCTGCGGCTGCTGCTCTTGTTCCCATAGGGCGGCCGGGGGCACCTCCCCTAGTGGGGATTCGACTATAGACATTTCTGCGCTCAGCTCGAAATCTACGGTGGTTGGCTCCACAAGGGCGACGGCGAAAAGACAAGGAAAATGAGCCCAGCAACGCGCTCCGTCTCTCTCTCTCTCACACACACACACCCGCTTCCTCCCTCGGTATTGCCGGCCGTTCGGCGTAACGACAGGGCGTTAGCTGCCCGCTGCCCCCCACTGCTGAGAGGGGCGGGAAGGGGGGGAAAGGGGCGACATCTTAAAAAATTGATCCCCTGATGATCGGTTGTGGGGCGCGGCACGACCAACCAACGGCGCCGAACAAGTTTGAGCAGTTTGAGCCACGACTGGTCTGGCCGGCCGCCGTCCGCGGCGCCCTGGGGGTGGAGACCCACAGCTCTTTGTTTTCTTCGGGGTAACACATGACACGGCGTCACGGCCGGGCCGCCGGGCGGGGCTTCGGTTCTTTTCATATTCGTTCACAAGACGCCGTCGTCACCCCGCGCACCCCGCTATTTCCGTTCCGTATCTGTCCAAACCAAAAGGATGTGAAGGGCTGTCCACCACGTGCAAGGGGGGGGGGGGGACAGCACGGGTAGGCAAGAGTACGAGGCCGCAGCAGGGCAACGTCCTGGTCTCTCGCAAAGATATTCGCGAAACGTAGCGAGAAAAAAAAAACACTCGCGATCGCGCTATATTACGCAAGAAAACTCACCAATACTCACCATTCCTTGTGGGTAAAAATATTTGAACTATACTTACCATTACTCGCGGATGATCACCATACAGCAGGAGGCGCGCGAGAGTAACATTAAAAATTTCGTAATGGTCATCATTCAGAAAACT
The DNA here is from genome assembly GCF_000697945.3 of Frankliniella occidentalis. NCBI lineage: Eukaryota > Metazoa > Arthropoda > Insecta > Thysanoptera > Thripidae > Frankliniella > Frankliniella occidentalis. The sequence continues at coordinate 7,836 of NW_026267754.1, forward strand.
TCCAAAAATTAGATTAAGACCAAGAGGATTCAAAGGAATTTAAAAATGTACAAAAATACGACACATGAAAAAACAGAAATTTCAGTGAATGCGATGTAATAAAAATCAAGAATCGATCTTGAAAGCAGATGATACAATTTTATGAATATGGCTATGTTCTTGTCTTCTCTCATTAGCCGCAATCTGTTTGGTTGCTTGCAATCTTGCACTTCGGCGGCCTTGGGGAGTAGAGGGGGACATATACGCGGAGGGCAGGCTGGCCCAGTATTGTTAGGCAGGGAAGGGGCCCATCCTGCCTGCGTGGTATTGTTAGGCAGGGCAAGAAAGGGGCTTGGCGCGGCACTCAGCCAGCCAGCCGGACACTATTTCCCCAGCGCACAAATATATGATTTCTGGTTTTGCTCTTAGATCTCTTTCCTGCTTAGCGAGAGTTAGCTGACACCTAAAAGTTACTTTTGCATTCTTTAAGGTATCATCTGCTAAAAATGTACTATTTGCAACGCGCCACATACACGTGACCACCGTTTTAAAGACACACCAGGCGGTATTCAGGAAGAAAAAGCCCCCTAGCCAGCCAGCAGCACCAGCTAGCACGGGACCGACCACCGGCCCGGCCGGCCGCCGTGGTCAGCGACGATAGGCAACCCGGCCGCACGCCCGCGCGCCGTGTAGCATACCTCATACCTGCCAGGCGCCGTGATTGGACATCCCCATACTGTTAGAAATTTCCACGAAATTTTCTACGGAATTGTCAAGAAGTTTTTTTGCCATCAATGTCTCAGAGCGTCGCGCGGACAATAACTCTGGGCCGTTATTCGTTATCGCATTCCTCGGGGCTCCTCGCCTCGCCCAGGATAATCGCGCTCTTATTCTGTCGCCTAATTTTACTTTTTTCTCCCCGTCCTCCTCCTTGAGCCGCACGCTGCTGGGGATTGGGTGGAGGCGGGGTTTACCTCTCGCCCACTACTACTGCTGGCTGCTCCACGCCGAGGGGGCACAGAGGCGTTCTAATTCGTGAAATTGCAGGCATTTATTCTCTTTTATCATAACATTTTTACCATATTTTAGCGTCGCGTTTGCCGCCCCATCCTCCTCCTTCTCCTCCTTGGCTCGGCTGCCGCCGGGGTAGCCGGGGCACGGCCGCGAGAATATAAGGGAGATTCCGCAGAGGACCAAAGGGGACTTTGCAAATCATTCCAGACGCGAGAAAGGGGACGGCGGCGCGGGCGCGGCAATCTGTAGGCAATTATGTCTCGCACCGGGGGAGAGAGAGAGAGGGGGGGGGGGGAGAGAAAGAAGAGAGACCCCGCACTGCCAAAAGCCAGAGCGCGGCCCGGCGGTGGTGGCCCCGGTGGTGGCGCTAGCCCTGCAATTTGGCCTGCTTGTTTGTGTGTTGGATAATCTAGGGGTTGCCACGCCGGCAGCCCCCGCACCCTCCCCCCCCCCCTCCTCCTCTCGCCTACCCTCCGCAGATCCCCAGATGCTGTGGTTTTACATCCCCACTGCGGTCCGGCTGATAATTGTAACCCCGAGATTCACAGACAGCACAGCCAGGAAATTTGCCGGAAATTGCCGAACCGACCGCCCCCCCGACATGCCGGTCGCAGGACAGCGGCCGACAGACAGAGCAGAGCAGGTGAAGAGCGGTAAAGGGAGGGGGCGACCCGCGACCCACACAGGCCGCTATGGCAGCCACCACACTGATAATTTTATTGCACTTTGAGTTACGGTTGAAAGACTGTCGTTTGAAATGCTATTCACTCTGCATTTTATTTTCCTTGCAATGAACATGACACGCTCGCGGTTCGGCAGCGCGCGCAGTGTAGTCAGTCGATGGTGCCGAAGGACTCTCCCGCCAGGGCCCCGCAGCCCGGAGTGGCGCCCGGGGATAAGCCGGGAATATCCATCGGAAATAATGTAGCCTATCGAACTGGTGGCAGGGCGTGGCATTGCGGGGGGGGGGGGGCAGCGAGCGACTCGGTCTGGTGGAGCGTGTCGGGCGAGGCGGCCAGACGATGTGATGTGCGTCTGGCTGGCCATGACGTCCTCGGTCACCCTGCAGTCCCCGGCTGGCGCCAACGTAGCGCCAGCCCTACCAGTAGCTACAACAGCAGCATGGTTCCCACATTTTGGCTCCTGGCGTTTTCCAGGACTTTCCAGACTAAATTTACAAAGTTTCTATGACCACTTAGAATGAAATGTTAGAGACTCGTAAGACTTAACGATAAAACTGATAGAATTAATTTTAAAATTCAGGTGGCAGCGACACAAACTGATGTGAATTACCATTGTCAAATCAGGATTTAAAAATTCATATTTTAATGTAAAATTTACATGTAGAACTAGTTCTAAAAAATTGTTTTTTCCAGGATCAACCAACCAAATTCCAGGACTTTGTAGAAGAATATTTTTTTCCAGAGCTTTCCAGGTTTTTCAGACTTGTGGGAACAATGAGCAGCTACAGCTGCACGCTCTTTAAGCCAGTGGCGGGTCGCAAAAATGTTTTACAAAGTCCAACAACAACATTGTGCCCCGGACCCACATATATTTTTATTTTTTTTCAAAGCACCGCGCGTCTCCAAAGTCCGCGACGACGACGGGGCTCGAGGACGAGCAGCAGCGCCCAGCTCCTCGCCGCCTACAAGGAGGGCGGCAACAGGTCTCATGCACCGCCTGCTCTCGGTACTTGCCGGCCGGTGCGAGGGGGGCGGCCGAGGGGCCAGCCAGGGGTACTGGACGGAAGGGGAGGGAGGCGGTGCACTCCGTCAAGGAGGCAGTGCCGCCGCCCCCGCCCCCCTCCAAGCAGCCCGGCCAGCACGCCAAACGCAATAAAAGAGATTGGATGGAACAGCCGCAATATTCCATCCATGGCAGGGATGGGGAGAGAGAGGGAGTTGGGGGTTGGGAGAGGAGGGGAGAGCATCCCGTTCAGACACCAGCAGCGCGGGCCGGGGGTCACGGAGCGGGGAAGAGGCAGCAGGAAAGGGGGGAGGGGGTAAAAGATGCCCGGCGATAAGCGCATGATATGTGTAGGGGGCTCTGGCGGTGGCCGCACTGCCCCCGGCCGCCTCCGGCCGCCCCCCGCCAGCCCGCCTCCTGCGTTGGACTGCGACCTCGTGTCGCCGGCTCGGGTGTCACCCTTTGTCAGCCCGACCACGCCGCCCGCCTGAAGTCCAGGCCCCCTGGACGCAGGATACGCGCCACGGCAGCAAAGGTTTCCGCGACGCAGCCAACACGACGAAGCCATCCACCACCAATCCTGCGGCCCCCTCGGTCCTAGCGCTACCACGAAAATACAAACGCAATACTCGTGCAATACCTCCCAGATGCCAAAGTACACATGCAATAACATTTCATTTTAAATAAGAGGGGGGTGGGGATACATGAAAAAAGTTAAAAGCAAACCGATTAAAAGCAGTCACACTGTGTGGCTGGGGGCTGCAGACCGTTATCGTCCCGGTCAGCGCCACGTGTCGCCCACGCGTCACGCGGCCCAGGTCCACGTGGTGGGGCTGGGGCTGGGGGTGTTGGCGATAAGGCCCATGTCTCACTCGCGGGACTCGCAGCAGGACACGGCGGCGTGACGCATCGCCTGCTGACTTTAAATTATTTCCCGCAGCTCGCGCGGCCCGACGCAACGCGGCGGCAGCAGCAGCCGTTCCATCGGCTGGAAAAATGCGAGGCCTAGCAACTCTCTCTACACACGACGACTCACCCTGCCGAGGGCAACCATCCAGCAGCGCACTCCGATACGCATGTTATTGTTAATATTAAAACAGGGCCTCGGTTTTCCCGCCTTTTTATCTACATTTCTCGTAATTATGACATGCATCAAATAAATTCGATTTCCCGCGCTTGGACGCGTTGCACAAACAGCGCGGCGCTCCGCTAGCTCGCTCGAGCTTCGGTTAGACCAGCCGGGAACAAATAAGTTTATCGGTTAGAAGAAGGGGAGTGGCGCCGCCCCCCTGCACAGTCGATAACGGGAGGGGGGAAGGGGTTGTCAAACACGTGTATAGCGCGGCGTGCTCGCCACACCTGCCGTCCGATTGGAGCAGCGCGCGCACGCCGAATCAATCAATCAATCACCAATCAATCAATTAGAGTTGATCGCCACGCGACGCGCTGGAGGAGGAGGGGAGGGTCCTATAGATAAGCGAGCAGGTTCGACAAAGATAAAAACCCAGCAGTTCGGAATGTAATCGTTGTTGTTTTTATTTGTTTTACGCCACCCCTCGAACAAGGCGCCGCACACACGACAGCACAGCGGACTCACGGCGCTCAGCCCCACAACACGACGCCGCTGCTCAGGCGGCGCCCGCCCAGGCCGAATTATGGGCTGCGGAAACATTCACTGCCAATCGCCGCCGGTCATAAAGGCCGTCGTTCCGCGGGTCGTGGCCGCAGCGGCGGTGGAGGACAGGGCTGCGGTGGGGGGACCGGGGGGG
>NW_026267754.1:12333-16539 GCF_000697945.3 Frankliniella occidentalis
CCCCCCCTCTCTCTCTCTCTCTCTCCCTCTCTCTCCAGGTTTGCTGCCCCGCCCCGTCCGCGGCACGTCCGCGCTCAGCCATGAATCAGATGATTTAGTTTGCCCCCGGGATTGCGCGCCCGCCATTTCTGCAACACGACGCAAGAAGAGAGAAAGATTATATCTCTCAGGCAGCGCCGGCCGAATCAGCAGGGAAAGAAGAATAACGACGAAAGGTGAACGGAAATAACAGCAGCGGCGCGGGAGGGGGGGATTTGGTGGGAACGGCGACAACAGGAAGGTTCAGGACGTCGTCGTCCTGATCTAAGAAGACGGCGTTCAAGGCATTCTCAGTAACTCATTGTGCGGCCGAGGCGCCTTGGTCAGCGGGGATAGGCCAACCCGCCGGACACGGCTGCGCACCGCACTGCCTACCTGCACGGCGCGATGGTAGCCCGGCCGACCGCCCGGCGCGTTGCTGCAAGGGTAGTAAACAAGTATCTGTTTAAGTGCCTGATGAAAGGGGGTGTGCAGAAGTGCAATGTGGGGGGTAGGGGACAGGGGCACACCAGTCCTTGCAGCAGCAAATATAAAGCCCCCCGCCCCCCCCCCTCCCACCAAAACTCTCTCCCCCCTCAATTCGCAGCTTTCATTTCATCGCGGATAAGCAAACAGTGGCGCTCTCTCTGGCCCCTGCCTGGCCCGGCCTCACAGGCCGCCCTTCTGCACAAACACACCCACCATTTCCCCAATAACCGTCTGGCTGACCCCCCCCCCCCCCAAGCGCGTTCATTTGTTCAAGCAGAGGGTAGAGAGAGAGAGGGGGGGCAGCATCAGAGCAACCCAGTTGCCAATTACGCTACTCCATGATTATCATGACAGCACGCCAGCGCCAAATAAAAGGGCACCTCTGTGTACAGTTCAAGTTCAAAGAGCGATAAGACGTTCGGAAGTTCACATGAACTAAATTACGCGTACTTGGCCGTCTTTAAAACGCGCTCCGACAACGATAGACTCATCGTCTCAGTCGTCGGATTCGTCACAGACGCTCAATTGAAAAATGCAGTCAAAAAATAACGTCCGGAAATTTAAAAAAAAACTGCCTGGGATTTAATTATTTTCATTTTCTTTTACAAGAAAATTTTAAAGCTTTTCCTTTTACATCCAGCAACAAGGTAAACACGCGCCTATACATTTTTATTTTTTTATGTTTCGCTTTCAGTTTGAGTAGCCGCCGTCTAACACGACGAGCAGAGCAGTATGGTCAAAGGTCTTGACGCTCTCACTCCGCGCGCCTCATCTCGTTACCTCATTGAGCGCCGTGTAACCGACCAGTGAATACAGACAGGGGGATGTTGTTTGCCTTAACAGGGCGGCGGTCGGTCTGTCTGTTTGCGGGACCAGCGCCGCCTACTTTCATATCGCCCACCTCCTCCTCCTCCTTTTTATTAATACGGCGCGCAGAAAAAGAGAAAAGAAATTAAAATAAAACGCAGAAAAGGAAGGAAAATTATTTATGTTTCATGTCCGCGCGCCGAGCGGGGAGCAGCAGCGGCTGCGCGGGACCTTGGAGGGACTGGACTCTCATCATGATGAGATGATGATGGTGGTGATGGTGGCTGCGGAAGCATGAGTTACACACCGCCAGCAGTGCGTGCGTGCGCGATACGCGCTTATCAAAGACAGGAAAAACATTCGGCCGTATAGCCAGCTGGCCGCTCTTGGGCCCCCGCGCTGCTGGACGTGATGTGGACGTGCGAGTCCCTTGGTGATAACGCGCCCCTCTGTTAATGCAGACGGGATGAGCTGCGAGGGTGCCGCGCCGGATTTTGCCATGCGAGTAAAACGTGGAAAAGGGGGGGGGGAGTTTACTGTGGTGTCTGCGTCGTCCTTCTCATTCACTCAATGCTTCGCCCTCCGCTCGCGAGAGGCGACGCATCAGGAATGATAGAGGTTCACACGTTGCGCGTGTCGCAGAATGGGAAACCAATAATAACACGCGCGACGTCTGTCGTCGCGAATCTATTGGCGCGGTGACGCCGCCGTCGCGCTGCTCGTCTGAAGGGTTTTTAGTGCGGCGCCTAGCAGTGGCATCCCCCCCGTCCTGCCGTCCGGAACACCCCCCGCCCCCCAGCCCCGCGCACCAAGCACCTCCACCCCTCTCCGACAACAATCTTGCAAGTCAGCGGCGCGCGGGGGCACAGGGGCGGGGCCGAAGTGCAAGTGCAGGCGATCCCGACGGGAACGACCGTCCTGGGCTGCGCCTGGCGCATCTCTGCCCGTCCGTCCGCGTCCCACCTCCTTCCGGTTCCCAGCCGCCTCCACCCTCTACCTCATCCCCCCCCCCCTCTACACACACACATAAAAGAGGGGCGCCACCGCTGAAAACACAATCGCGTCCGAATTGTATGCAAATTGTAAACAATTATTCGCCAAGTTTGCGGCGACGCTTGGTCGAGGGTGGCCCCCCGGACCAGACCAGCAGACCGGCCAACAGCCAGAGACCAGACCGCAATCCCAAACGGTCCCGACCGGACCCGACCAGGGCCGGACCGAACCGCGCGGCGACCGAGCGAGGGGGGAGACCAGACACCCTCATCGGCGGGCTGTGGCCGAGGCCATGTACACCCCCCGCCTCCTGGCAGCCACGCCCTCCGACCGAGCCGTCAGCAGCTAACACCACCTCACGGGTAAAAACATTAGCTGAACCAATAGCGAGATACGGGGTAACTATTTATATAGGTCGCTGAAATTGGGCTATGTCGCTACAAAATTAGCTATAATAATAATTTAAGTTAGCTAAGTTTTAAGCTATAAATGGTATTTTATCTAGTGGATTAGTTACACAGCTAGTCATTTTTTCCCGTACTCAACTACGAGGACGGCAGTACAGGGGACCAGAAGCGGCACGTGTCGCCCACATTCAGTGGGGGGATGTGATGGCGATCGTCAAAAAAAAGCAACAACAAAAACAAGACTAGAACGACGGCAACAACAAGCGGGGGCAGCCCCCCATAGCCGACCCGCGGGCCAGCAGAGTCGCGAGGCGGGCGCGGCATAACCTAGCAAGGTACTTATCGGGCGGTCGTTTGACGTGAACAACGTCGACGATGGATAGAGGGGAGGGGGCGGGGCAGAGAGGGGGACGCGGGAAGGGGGGTCAAGAAGGGGCGATGGATAGAGGGAGTCGCGCGAAGTGGCCCCCGACTGTCGTCAGCGCGTAACGCGCGGAACGTTACGGCGCCGCAGCGTTACGACAGGTGTAAATCCGTGCGCCACTAAACCCCCCGTGCTGCTCCCCCCGGGCGTGCGGCCGCTACCCACCACCACCCCCACGCCCACGGGTTAACGCGCGGTGCATACATTACAGGAGTACACTGCCCAGTCCCTCTCTCCCTCCGGTCCAGCAGGAGGGTAAACATCACAGCCCAGACCTCACGTCTTTGAGCCCTCGACGCACCGCGCCCACCCCCGCCGCCACCACCCTTCTGCCCAGCCGGTGCAAGCGCCCCGGGGGCCAGGGGGTGGACGGACCGGAACTCCGAGCCCATTTACATTTCACTTATATACATACCTCGGGCCAGCGCCGGCCACGCCGAGTACACTGTGCTGCGCTCTCTCCCTCTACCCCGTTCTCTCTCTCTCTCTCTCTCTCTCTCACACACGCACACACACACACTACCACGTCACGCGTGTCGACGGCAGAAAAAGCATCAAACCTCCAGACAAGCAGGCGGGGCATGGCCGAAACAATCACAAACACATCCCCCGACCCACCTGCTGCGGCGTCCGAAAAACAGAAAGGGGAAAAACATTACAAGAAAGATAAACAAAACAAAATGATAATTGGATGAAAGGTTTGTATAAACTCTTCGACGTGTGTCAAGCTGTCGGCAGCTGTCCAGCGCGGCGAAGTGGGGGCGGTCGCGGCGACCCCAAACTTTCAGCTGCCGCGCCGCCCATCGGCATCGGGGCATCGGCCCTAAAGCGGTCGACCGGTAAGCTATTGGAGGGGCGACCAATAACCATTTTCTTATACCACCTCACACACTAAATGGCAAGGGACATTTTTTTGTCCATAAAAATAGTGACAAGTTAATTGCATCTTGCCATGGACAAAATTGTCCACCCCCCTAGATGCAATTAAATTGTGCATTCATAGATGGACAAAATTGCCTCTGGATCTAGATGCAAAAAAAAAAGTGCATTTTAAGTGGACAAAATTGT
>NW_026267754.1:21069-22848 GCF_000697945.3 Frankliniella occidentalis
TGTCTATACTTTCTGGACTTTTTAATTTGAAGAAAGCTTCTATATTTGTACTTATTAAAAGTGACAAATTTGTCCTTTTTAAGATGCAATATTGTCCTCAACAGAAAAGTACAAATTTTGTACGTTGTTTTTGGACAAAATTGCATCTTGAAAGATGCGCGTAAGAACGCATCCAGTCTGGAGACAAAATTGTACGTTGACCATGGACAAAATTGTTCCTTGGCATTTAGTGTGCACTCTGTCCAAAGGAATCCCCCCGTCGGTAGGCAGACCCCACCACGTACCCGCGCGCACGGGGCCTGCCAATACCTTGCACCACCTCCATCACCCACATATATTTTTCCCTCCATTACTCCAAAACCGATCACCTTTTACCCCTTCTACTCTTTTATTCGCGCCCGGCCAGCGCGAGCGTCCCCGTGCAAAAATGTAAATTTGGCGGGGCGCTGCTGCGCCAGTGGCTGCTGCCGGGTCGGAGGCAGCGCGCTCACCGGTGCGCAAAAACGCGCCGCCGTCAAAAAAGAGACAAAATTAAAATAAAAGAAAAAAGAAGAAAAAAAAAGAGCGATTGATTTTTACGCCGTTGCTGCTGATGCAACTTTTTTTGTTCAACCCCGTACCGGAGGATGCATGTGCCAGAGCGGCCGACGGGGAGATGGGATGGGGATGAACAGACGAACGGCTTGATGTGTCAGCAAACCCATCCCCTCCTTCGCTCGCTACCACCCCCACCCCTTTCCGGCTCACCTGAGCGTCGTCCCCCCCCCCCCCCTGGGGTCTCCGGCAGCATGCACCATGTGTGCATCTCATTCCGGTCGGCCCCGCCGAGTCGGAGGCCAGCAGCACGGCGTCGTCAGGCAGGGTCGACCCCGGGGCCGACCGGGAGCGCGAGCGGAGCGCTAATAGCAGGCCAGCCAGAGCCGGCGGCGGTGCGCGAGAGGGAGGAGGATGAGGAGAGGGCGCCCCCTGCGGTAATGGAAATGGACCGCAGTGCAGCCGCCACCCCCGCGGAGGGGGAGGGGAGAAGGTTAGGGGGAAGGAGGGGGGGGCATGTGAGCGAGCGAACGCGGAGACACACACGGCGTCGTATGGAAGTGAATCCATATCACACGGTGTGCGGTGAAACATGCATGTGGGAGCAGCACGACTGCGGTCGCCAGGGCCGCATAGAGGATGAGGAGGGCGTCGGCAAACCACCTCCCTCCTCCTCATCCCCCACGGCCTGCTTGAGGACGCATCACAAGGCGGTGAGCCGAGCCGCCACCCCGTGATGCATCCGAGGAAAACATGATAGGCTCAACGAGGAGTAGGGGGCGGTGGAGTGGGGGAGGGGAGGGAGCAGGGTAATGAGGGGAAGATGGCCTGCCGAGATGAAAGGGCACAGCCACGCCACGCCACGCCCCGCCACGCCACGGTTGCTCACCTCCGAAATAATGCGGGGACGAGGTTGTTTGCGAAGTCCCGCAGGGAACACGTACCCATTCCCTGTGCTGTCGTGCACCACACCGACGCGACGGGCCGCCAAAAGCTTTCCCTATCCTATCCGTGACACATCGAGTAGCAATAAGCCCTAGCGTCGAGAGCAACGCCGCGTGAGCGAGAGAGAGAGAGCGCGAGAGAAAGAAAGAAAGAGAGAGAGAGAGAGAGAGAGAGAGAGAGAGAGAGAGAGAGAGAGAGAGAGAGAGAGAGATGCGCAGTCGATCGGCTGCAGCCGAGAAAAGAGGCAAAAGCGGTCGCACTGAGCAGGAAAAGAAGAGAGAGGGAAGAGGGTGCGATCTG
>NW_026267754.1:28938-33557 GCF_000697945.3 Frankliniella occidentalis
ATCGAATGATGTAGCGGGCCTTCGGCCCGCTTAACCCCGTCGTCTTTGAGTTTGCCCCAAAGACTCGAGAAAGGGATGTAACGGTGGAGCACCCTGACTACAACCCACCCTTCTGCTTAGAAGAAAACGTTTTTTGGGGGTGGGGGGAGAGTTTCCTTTCAATTTTGCGGTTTTTGGGCCTTTTACTACAACTTATTGTTCACTATGGCAATTTTTAGCTTATTTTCGTCAAAAAAAGACCCTGTAGCGCCTAAACGGTTTGAGATAGAGCAAAACGGACGAAATTTTCGCCCAAAGGGCTCTACTTTGACGAGTTACCCCTTTGGAGAACATAAAAAAAAAATTACTTTTTGGAAGAATTTTTAAACCTTGGATACCCCCATTCACACCCTTAGGGGTGGTTGCCAGGATTTGCCGTAGGCGTTTCGTTCTCTAGAAGTGGACCTTAAGATCCCCTGAAAATTTCAAGTCTCTAGCACATCTCCTTCTAGTGGAACAGACAGACAGACAGACACACAGACACACAGACACACAGACACACAGACACGAGGTCGTTTGCATAAGCCCGCTAGAAAGCTTTTTCAAAGCAGAAGGGCGGGCTAAAAACAGTAAAAATTGGTGTATGCGCTCAAATTTACAGTGAAGTACCCCTCGGGTGCCCGCCTCGCCTCGCCTCCGAGTGCGCCGAGCCGCCGAGCCGGAGGCCGGCATGCCCCCGGCGGCGCCCCCGGCACGGCAGGGGATCCATCAACGATAAGAGGCGAGCAGCCGCAGCGTCCCAGCCAGCGGGCAGGGCCAGCAGGCCCGGCAGGGCAACAGCGGCGCGGCCAGCCCGATAGGGGCGCACAACGGCGGAAAGAGAAATTACTCAAATGGAACCGAGTTGATTAACGGATTTTACGTTTCCAAACTTGGCTTTGAAAATTGTGGCGTGCGCACTGTATGGAAATGTGTGCGACGGCAAAGTACTCTTCAAAGTTCGAAAGTAAATTTTGAAAATATCACAAAGACTTTACTTTTTCAGTGTTTTTTGTGAAAAGCGATGGAAAAACTGTTGGAAAAAGTGTCGTGGACATTCCGCCCGTCTTCTTCACGCCCGACCGTCCCTCTCTTCAGAAGAAGCGGGCCGCCGTGTCGAACGGAATGCGGCCGAGGCCGACGGGGTAGCTAGCTAGCTACAGAGGCCGGTGGGCCCGCCCCCCGCACCGCCCTGGGCGAGGTCGGGCGGGCGGGCCCCGGCCGCCAAGGCTGCCCGTCCTCTATTTCGCACAACTAATTTATTGCATAATCTCTTTATTATTTGACGCCGGTGCGGCCGGTCGGCGGGGGGCGCGGGCTAGCTACAGAGGAGCAGGAGGGTGTTGGCCTAGTTCGGGCCCCTCCCGCCCGGGCCTCGGGGCTTTGGCTTTTGGACCCGCCACGCCCCGCCACGCCCCGCCACGCCCCGTTCGGAGGCCAGGTGAGTTAGGCGGTTATATTTATTTATGCTCGGGGCGCACGCACACGACAGACCGTAGCAAGGTGAGGAAGGGAGGGGGCGGCGGGGGCGGCTTGCCCCCGCGACACGTCCAGTTAGCGAACATATACTGCCACTGTCAAAATCATCATACGGCACACAAAAGTTTGTGTGGTGCTGGCGTCAGAAAAAAATTTGGTAAAGTATTGTGTGTTAAGGGTTATTGGACTGGGAGTGAGGAGGTGTGGTTGTGGGGTGGCCAACATGCAGACAAAGGCAAGGCAAGACGAAGTGTGAAATATTCACGCCAGAGAGACCGAACGGCGGGGCCTTCTCCCTTCCGCAGCCCGGGCCGCAATAACAGGACAACTCTGGCCGCGCCGCCACCCTTCTCTCTTCCCTTTCTCTTTAGTTAGTTTCTGTCTCGCCTCCAGGAGCTACTGCAGCAGCAGCAGCAGCAGCAGCAGGGTGTCGGCGGCCCCGCCACGCCACGCGGCGACCGCGCGGAAAACTTTCGTCATAATAATCGTCCCCGAGGGTGTACCCCACCCCACCCCACCCCGCCCCGCCGAGGGGTGGATACTTTTGCGGTGCGATGCACGATTAAGTCGCAAGTTGTCGCCTTCTTTATGGCGCCCGAGATACCCGCGCCGCCGCCGCCACTTGCAAGCCAACGAGCTGCGGCGGCGCGAGGCAGCGGGGCGTTACAACACACTTTCTGCAAACAAGCCACGCTCAAGAGGGGGGAGGGGCGAGTGATCACGGAGGAGGCGCGCGCCATCATCCCACGCGTCAAAGCGGCCGCGGAGGCGCCAGCCCGCGAAGGTTTGTGTAATAGTTTTATGGTGATGGAGACAAAACAGAAGCGAAGGGGAGGGGGAGTACGGAGAGCAGCGGGGTGGCGCGGTGCTGGAGGAAAGTGTGAGTGTGTCTGTGCCAGTGCGCACCTAGATGAATCGGAGGTAGGGACCCTAGTTTCACAAAAAGTAGTTTGTTTTTTTAAGAACTTTTTTTTCTAACCAAACGTTCCAAGTTGTTCCTCAGAAGTTTTCTTCTTAATCTAATTTTCTTGAAAATATTTCAATTTTTTCAAAAAAAATTCTGGGAAAGTTATTCGGATAAATTTTGGACTTCAAAAGTCCTAGTTGGGAGGCGTTGGCGTTATATTCGCCTTTGGCAGCCGAGTACGCAAACAGCCCGGCGACAGGAGGCGGCGCGACCGGGCATGCAGCCGGGCTCCAGATGGCGCACACGAAATGTATGCAGCGACGAGAGAGAGAAAGGGGAAGGGGGGCGGGGGCGCCTGCTGGACCACTGCATCCACCACAACCACCGCTGCATCACTTTACCGGGGAACCAAAAACGACCCCGCGTGCTTGTGTGAACGCTGAACGCCCAGCTCTCTCTCTCTCTCTCTCTCTCTCTCTGCCCACTCCGAGCAGCACGGCGCTAAAAAGCCGACCGTCCATCCAGTGGAGAGGGGCGGGATGAGGCGCCCACGGGTCTGTTTGACGGCCACGTTAATGAAACGAGAAACGGAGAGAGAGAGCGAGAGAGAGAGAGAGAGAGAGAGAGAAAGAGAGAGAGAGAGAGATAGAAGAGGGTGGGTAAACGAGAGAGGCGGCGGTGGCGGTACGGCGGGATGAAACAAAAGGGTAGAAAAGGACCGGGCCGAGGGGTAAAAAAAAAAGAACGAGACGAGAATGATTACAGAAGCGACGATCCTCTCGCTCGCTCGCCCGGCGGGGGTGTGGAAAAGAGTAAGAAAAATACACACGTCGCACATGTGTCGGTGTCGATGGCGGGACCGGGCAGCATTTATCTCCCTTGCCACGCAGTCACTTTCCACTTCTCATGTCGTCAAAAGAAGTCATAGACCAGCACTGCGGTACTTTTAGTTTTGGGGGTTTTTGGTCTCGTTTTTGGCACAAGGTTTAAAAACTCTATGTCGTCGCGAGGCTACGGTGCAGTGGGGTCGGTTTGAGAAATAAAGGGGGGGGGGGGATAGACGATTTAATGGAAAATGCATTATTTCGTCGCATGTTGGCGAGACCGTCTGCTGGCAGTGTGTTTGTCTTCAATATCCGGCCACCGTGTATTCGCTCGCTTGCCCCGGCGCCCCATCTCCCGGCATGTTGACGGACACCCCGCGGCAGAGGGTCGCGGACGTCCCCCGGGGATGGAGGACGGGGTGCGAGGAGAAGGGGGTGAGCAGGGGCCCGGGGGAAGAGAGCGGGGACGAGGTACCCGGGAAGGGAAGTCACCCGCAGCCGCCCCTTCTCCCACGGCGCGCAGTGAGCCGCGGCCTCGCGGCGGGCCTTCTTGGGGGAAAGGGTTAGGCGGGGCATGGCGGGATGGGGCGGGGTGGGGCGCGATGGGTGCTGCTCCCCCTCCGCCACGCCTCGTCTTCACGGACCACAGGAGCGTGATAATCACGTGATTCCAAAGCGGTAAGCCCCCTGTTTGGACCCGCTATTAGTGCGCGAAGACGGCCCCGGGGCAGTGTGCGGGAGGGGGTGGGTATGATAGAGAAGGGTTGGGAGGCGCGTGCGCGCCCGCGTTACGCGATCCTCGAGGCGACGTCTGCCCGGCACTGTTGTTGGCGAGGGCCATAGGCAACCCGTGTCGGTGGACCGCGCGCAGCAGGCGCGAGGGCGGGCGCCTGAGGGTAGGCCACCACGCAGGCACCGCTCCGGGCGGGTTGCCTACCCACGCACGGTCAGGCGCCCAGAGCGAGAAGCGTTTTTTGCAAATGAAAACTTTCTAGATTTCTCGGCCACGCAGAAGCCCCTTTGTTCGAGGCCACGCGCAGCACCTGCCCGTCAACAACAGGTCGCAGCGGCTCGCGCCTCGTTTGTTTGTCTCCCGTCGCCCGTAGTGTCGAGCGCTGTGGTCCACGCTGTGGTACTACTCCCAAAGCCGTTCCACAAACTCGTCCAAGAGTTCTCTCTGGAGGTCCGCAGGGAGGGGGAGGGAGGGGGGATTGCAGACGACGTGAAAGTCCCCAACTCTATCGGTGACAGCCCGCATCCACAAAACTCCTCCTTCTCTTCGTCTGTCTGCGCCGCGCTCGCGGTGAACCCCATCTCCCTCCTCCAACGCTTCCGATCGCCTCGCCCTCATCGAGGCGGGGTTGGGGCGAGGTGTGGCGGGGTGCGGCCGG
>NW_026267754.1:33607-34584 GCF_000697945.3 Frankliniella occidentalis
CCCCCCCCTCTCCCTCCTGCTGCTGCTGCAGGGAGGCGCACGGTGCTCCTCGCGCTGCTCCTCCCCCTCTGGGTCGCGGCGACGACGCTTTTCCTCCGCCAGTGTCGCCCGCGCCGAGTAATAATAATTTCCGCGTGCCATGCTCCTCTCCTCGCCGCGCATTCCAGAGAGAGAGAGAGAGAACAAAGCTGCTTTCTCCTGTTGGTGACCGCGAGCGGGCTGGCCATGGCTCCCCTGCCAACGGCCCCGCCCGGCCCCGGCCCCCGCGCCCGCCGGGACCACCACAGCGTTATTTTGCATTTTGTTTCATTTAATGCGGCTTTATTCGGGATTTGCCTATCTGGCTGCTGGCACAGGGCGGGCCTGCTGCTGCTGCTGGCGCGCTGGCGCCGCGGCCTCGGCATGCGAACAACCCTCCGTGGCAAGCCGCCATGGCCACGCCGCCGCGGCCGCCGCGCTCTGGCCTCCGCCACGGCCTCCGCGGCTAGGCCTCGCCACCTGTTGAGCGCCAAGCAATAAATACTTCATTGTCTGGGCGAGCCTAGCAGCACGCGGCACATGGCGTTCCAGCGGAGCGAGCAAAAAGCAACTATGTGGCGGCATTTCGGTAGTTTGAACGAGGAGCTTTTCAAAGCGCCCTGCGTCTCCAATCGACCACAAAGACGTCGAGGGATATGTCATAAAAGAGGAACAGGGGGGGGGGGGGAACGAGAGGGGGTTCAGGATGGCCGTCCAGAGCGTCTCTCGAACGCAGCACGAGCACTTCACAGTGCCCCACCCACCACCACGTCCCCCGCACTCTGGAAATAATATATAGAGAGCGAGATATATATACGCGGCGTTCGCTTACTGGAAAAGGATTGTGTTCGTCCATAAAATACAGTGCCCCTGATTGTAGGCAGCCACTTTGCTCGGCAGCCTTGGCTGAGCTCGGCGGCGCACAAGGGCCTAGCTGCCGGGGGTGGTTGGGGGGGGGG
>NW_026267754.1:42914-43835 GCF_000697945.3 Frankliniella occidentalis
GGGGGGGGGTGTTCCTGCTCCACTCCAAAGTACTACTGGGGCAAGGCGGTGGGCTGACAGCTGGTGTGACGGCGAAGGCGGGGCTGCTGCGAGGCGTCGCGGGACTCAAAAAAGGAAAGGGCGGCAGGGAATCGGATTCTCATAAATATTTCAATTACAAGGCGGCGATGTCGGTAGCGGCTTCCGGGCGCCCCACGACGGCGAGGAGGGAGAGGGGCTGCTCCTGGAGAACAACGGCACGGACTGCAGCTTCGCGTCCAGGTCACAACAGCGACACCCATCCAGATTAGCGCAGCTTCACGTGGCCGACCCCGACGAGGCCAAGACCCGCTAGTGCCCCATCTACAGAGTTTCACTTATCTTTACCTCAGCAAGCCCTTTTTATGCGAAAACTTCGGACCGCGCAAGAAGACCACCGCCACCGCCGCGGTACTGAAGCAGAACAATAAGTGCGCAGGGCACGCGCCGATAGGGCGGCCCGCGGCTGCTGAACCTCCCCGTTGTCGAGGGGGGGGGGGCTGTCGACTGTCGGGGGACGGTCGGGGAGCCCCATCGCCTCATTCCAGTCTCATTCCTGTCCGACATCGTTCCGCGTGTCTCCACCCTTTTCCACCCGCCAGATCCACCGCGGCGGCGTTTTCAAATTACGCGCGCGTCTCTCATTGAGTTCCGCGCAAACCAATCAGCGCGCGCCGCCATCGACAGACAGCGCGCTTCGCAGCTCGCAGGCAGCAGGAAGAGAGACTGAGCCCGGCCAGCGACTTTTAATCAGAAATCGCTCCGCACCCTCTCCTCCCCCCCCCCCCCTTTTCTCTCTGGTGTGGCTAGAGTTTGAGGGGCGCGCGCGCGAGGGAGGGGAGAGCGAGTGTAAGCGGCGTGTAGTAGCAGCAGCGGCCCGTGCTGCCCACAGGGGCGTAACGA